>NC_046367.1:36549872-36639872 GCF_011125445.2 Fundulus heteroclitus | reverse complement strand
CCGTCGAAAAAAATGTATCAATAGTATTAAGCGGTGCTTTGCCGCCTGTCTTCCCCCCCTCTTCCTGTCAGCTCACTGTCAATAAAACGCGTGCCACTAGAGCCGCAAACACATAAAAAAAAGGGTTATTTTCCTGCGTCGCTCTCACAGCGTCACAGGTTAGCTTCAGCGTGAGTGGTTGAAATAGCATGTCGATAAAGATGACAGACAAGTGGCTTATCCAATCATATGCAAGAATTTTTGATAAGGCCCAGCCTTCAATAAAGGCAATTCCTATGGCAGTGTCCCAGATGTATGTGAGTGGAGCTAGGCGGAGCGAAATACATCTGGCTAGAGTCAGGTTAGGTGTTTCAAAAGTTCTCTGCCTTCTTGCTCTACACCTCTGCTGAGCCTCTCTCCAATACCTCTGCGTATGCCTCTGCTCCCTTTCACTCAGATTAGCCACTGTGCTGGTTAACCCTGCATTTCTCTTTTTCTTCCATCTCTCCCTGTCTTTTTCCAAATTTGCTGCCCTCCTTTCAGGGTCAGCATTTCGCCATGCCCTGTATTGCCGTTGCCTTTCTGCTGCTGACACCTTCATCTTCACCTAACAAGAACAAAAATAATAAAATTTTCTTGACTGGAAAAGCGATATCAGAAATCTTGCCTGTACAATAAAATTACCCAGAACCCACAATAAATGTATAAACTAAAGCAAAAATGCTTAGAAGTGATTGGGAACATCTGACTCTGTTAGTCACTATCAACTCTGTTATCATTAAAATTTGTGACACATGTAACAGAGTTGACAATAACAGAGTTGACATTTTCCACCATTTTGAGCTTTAACTCCATTTGCTATCTTAAAAACAGATACCACATATCTTGAATAAAACCATAATTTTATTAATTTTCATCATATAATTGTTTAAAAAAAATGATGGACAGATTCACAAGAATATCATAGTAACAGATTTGACATATAATTAATCTACTGTTGGTGTATTCTCAATATTTTTTTCAAATTAATGAGAGAGAAAGTTTAACATACCATAGCTCCCTCCAAATCTTTTCTGCAAGAGGAAGTGACATCACTGGGTGCAGGTCACATATTTTTATTTGAATGCTGTAGGGTGTGGTTTTATAACAGTGATAACAGAGTTGACCAGATCATAGGGACAGATAAACAATATATATTTTTAATGTTGAAATCCCATGTATTACAGAAAATAAATACTCTGTGCAACTGATTGTACAAGTATTTGTAGAATTAGCACAAAAAAACTGCAAATTATACTGAATTATTTCATGTTAATTCAACATGAACGTGTGAATCACAAGCTGAAGACAGTCAGTAATTGGTGGGGTGGGAATCATTTAATGAATATTTTATATGTAAATTGTGCCTAAAATACTCACCAAACATTATTATTGGTGAACATTCAATATAATTAGCAATATTAATTAAAACAGATCCAGTAAAGACTTTTTTAGGGGGAAATTACCAAAGGTTTTTGTGGGAGACATGAAATGTACCCGCAATTCTGAAATGACCCATATATATATGTATGTGTGTATGTGTGTGTGTATATATATATATATATAGATCTATCTATATATATATATATATATATATATATATATATATAGATATATATTATATATCTATATATATATGTATGTATATATATATATATATTATATGTATGGATATATGTATGTAGCTGATATATATATATATGTATGTATGAGGTATGTATGATATGTATGGGAGATATATATATATATATGTATATAGATGTATATATATATATATATGTATATATATATATAGATATATATGTAGGGTAGATATATATATAGAGAGTTATAGAGGGAGGGAGAGAGGGGAGACAGAGAGAGGGAGAAGAGAGAGAGGTGGGGGGGGGGGGGGGAGAAGAGGGGGAGAGTGGGAGAAGGGAGAGAGAGAGGGAGAGGAGAGAGAGGGGGGGGGGGGGGGGGGGGAGAGGGGGATAGAGGGAGGGAGAGAGGAGAGAGAGAGAGAGAGAGACAAGAGAGAGAGAGAGAGAGAGGAGAGACAGACAGAGAGAGAGAGAGAACAGAGAGAGAGACATCTATACAAAATATACACACCACACACACACACATATATATATATATACATATATATATACATATATACACATATACACATATATATACACACACACACACACACATATATATATATATACATATATATGTATACATATATACATACATATATATATATATATATATATATATACATACATATATATATATATATATATATACATATATATGTGTGTGTGTGTGTGTGTGTGTGTGTGTGTATATATATGTATATATGTGTGTATATATATGTATATGTATATATGTATATATATACACTCACCGGCCACTTTATTAGGTACCCCATGCTAGTAACGGGTTGGACCCCCTTTTGCCTTCAGAACTGCCTCAATTCTTCGTGGCATAGATTCAACAAGGTGCTGGAAGCATTCCTCAGGGAGTTTGGTCCATATTGACATGATGGCATCACACAGTTGCCGCAGATTTGTCGGCTGCACATCCATGATGCGAATCTCCCGTTCCACCACATCCCAAAGATGCTCTATTGGATTGAGATCTGGTGACTGTGGAGGCCATTTCAGTACAGCGAACTCATTGTCATGTTCAAGAAACCAGTCTGCTCATCTCTCCAAGCAGGAAAAAAAAAAAAAGAAACCAGTCTGAGATGATTCCAGCTTTATGACATGGCGCATTATCCTGCTGAAAGTAGCCATCAGAAGTTGGGTACATTGTGGTCATAAAGGGATGGACATGGTCAGCAACAATACTCAGGTAGGCTGTGGTGTTGCAACAATGCTCAATTGGTACCAAGGGGCCCAAAGAGTGCCAAGAAAATATTCCCCACACCATGACCCCACCACCACCAGCCTGAACTTTTGATTCAAGGCAGGATGGATCCATGCTTTCATGTTGTAGACGCCAAATTCTGACCCTACCATCCGACTGTCGCAGCAGAAATCGAGACTAATCAGACCAGGCAACGTTTTTCCAATCTTCTATTGTCCAATTTCGATGAGCTTGTGCAAATTGTAGCCTCAGTTTCCTGTTCTTAGCTGAAAGGAGTGGCACCCGATGTGGTCTTCTGCTGCTGTAGCCCATCTGCCTCAAAGTTCGACGTACTGTGCGTTCAGAGATGCTCTTCTGCCCACCTTGGTTGTAACGGGTGGTTATTTGAGTCACTGTTGCCCTTCTATCAGCTCGAACCAGTCTGGCCATTCTCCTCTGACCTCTGCCATCAACAAGGCATTTCCGCCCACAGAACTGCCGCTCACTGGGTGTTTTTTCTTTTTCGGACCATTCTCTGTAAACCCTAGAGATGGCTGTGCGTGAAAATCCCAGTAGATTAGCATTTTCTGAAATACTCAGACCAGCCCTTCTGGCACCAACAATCATGCCACGTTCAAAGTCACTCAAATCACCTTTCTTCCCCATACTGATGCTCAGTTTGAACTGCAGGAGATTCTCTTGACCATGTCTACATGCCTAAATGCACTGAGTTGCCGCCATGTGATTGGCTGCTTAGAAATTAAGTGTAAACGAGCAGTTGGACAGGTGTACCTAATAAAGTGGCCGGTGAGTATATATATATATATATATATATATATATATATATATATATATATATATATATATATATATATATATATATATATATATATATATATATATATATATATATCTATATATATATGTATGTATATATATGTATATGTATGAATATAAGGATCAATTTGTTAAATCTAAACATTGTGGTCTTCATTATTTAATAAAACCGTGTCACATGTGAACCTTTAGGAACAGACTTTTTGGGTGAGTATTAAAGAGGTAAAATTAATAATATGAGAAAAAAAAGTCCTAGAGTAAAAATAAACTAACAAACACAAAAGTCATAATGTTATGATAAAAACATCATATTATAAGAATTAAGGGGGAACATTTCCAGAATAATCACAGTTTGCAGAATTATTTCACTCCTGGACTATGGTAATGCACATAGACATAATATAAGAGTAGACGCGTCATTGGGCGGGTTCTGCCTATGCTGCGATGCGTCAGAACGTCCGCCATCCTAAATGTGGTAAATCTGCAGTTACTCAGTCACTTAAAACAGTATCAGAGGGACTTTAATCTCTGAATATACTTTGTATTCGTAGTATTTTTTTGTAATATTACAAGTTTATTTTGCGTATCCCTTTAGCTTCATCCTCCTGAATTTATTCTCCTAAAGAATAAAAATATTTAAAATAATCTAACCTGGCCCACTCAAGGAGTGAAATAATTCTGCAAAGTATGATTATTCTGGAAATGTTCCCTCTTAATTCTCATAATATGATGTTTTTATCATAACATTATCACTTTGTGTTTGTTTGTTTATTTTTACTAGGACTTTTTTTTTCCTCATATTATTAATTTTACCTCTTTAATACTCACCCAAAAAGTCTGTTCCTAAAGGTTCACATGTGACACGGTTTTATGAAATAATAAAGACCACAATGTTTAGATTTAACAAATTGATCCTTATATTCATAACACATACACACACACACAAAAAATTTTTTAATAAAAAAAAAAATATATATATATATATATATATATATATATATATATATATATATATATATATTATATATATATATATATATATATATATATATATATATATATATATATATATGTATGTATGTATGTATATATGTATGTATATATGTGTGTGTATGTATGTATATATGTATGTATATATGTGTGTGTATGTATGTATATATGTATGTATATATGTGTGTGTATGTATGTATGTATATATGTATGTATATATGTGTGTGTATGTATGTATGTATGTATATATGTGTGTGTGTATGTATATATATATATATATACATACACATGAATAATTGAGAAGAGAAAGAGGGAAAGAAAATAATAGTATATGAAAAACAGACATTTATTTTATACAAATGTTTATTCTTTGGAAAAGAATGAAGATGTAATATATTCAACAAATTATTAACAGTTACTAACATGGTTTAAAACAAAGAAATAACTCCTATTAAGATCTCATACAAATAGACAAAGCTTATAAACTTACAATTAAAAATAGTTGGAATGGAAATTATTTAACGAATATTTAATGTATTTTCACAGGTGGCGAAAAAATTAAACGAAGCAGCATGTGAAGATGACTCCAAGTGATCTACATTAGGACAGGTGTAGTCATGTTCACTTAAACATGCAGCCAGCTGCAGCAGCTCCCTGTCTTCAGCCGCTGGATGGTCATCCTCCTCTGGGTCGACCTCCTCGTCCTCCACGTCTAGCTGGTCCCCTACCTCTAGTATTGTGAAGGATGCAGCAGGCGGCGATTACTTTTGGGGCAAACGTCGGGCGGACCTCCAGCGCCCTTAAGAAGATGGAACGCCACCGTGTCTTCAGATCACCAAAGACGCGCTCAATGATGTTTAGCAGCCTTGGCGTGGTGTCTGTTGTAGCGTGCCTCCACTAGACCTGTACCAAATATAAAATTAACTTGTAATTTAGGTAATATGCTGATATGTCTTAAGCTTCTATCCAATTAAAATAATCTATGTATCAATTGTGTGTCATTGCTGGCTTTATTTAAGGACAAGAAGGTAAGAGATCTTACTGGCAAGCTGTTTCCCTATAGGATGCACCACAGGCCAGCCAGCAGAGGGTCACCAGCACCTCTATCTCCTGTGGCCATCCATGGACCTGGATGGATGGACAGCAGCTGAAGGAGGAGGACGATGGTGGCCCTTCTTAGCCTGAAGGCTGATTTTATGTCCCCTTCATTAAAAAATATTTGGAGGATTGGCACAGAAGTGTTTATCCTCACATATTTTGTTTCTGTTTCTTCCTGTAAATAAAAAATGCCAAATGTTACCATAATTGTTTTTTGTCACCTTTTCTATGCATAAAACTATACCTGCTAAACATGCAGATTATTATAGTTCTCAAGAAATAAAAAGGTAAAATGTATAGTGTTGTAAAACTAGTCAAGTATAGTAAATGTAACAAATGGCTTCCCTTCTCTGGTATTTTTACCATTTCAATGAAAAATAAGCTGAATTAACTGCCTATAATTTATAGATTAATCACTGTAAAGGTGGACAGACATAAAAATATGTTTTTTCCTTTCTTAATCAGTAAGTAGCTTAACCCTACTGTTACTAATTTTAAAATTGGGCCTTCATTTTAATTATTTATAGAAAAATAGTCACAATTTCAACCTGATCACGTTTTTAATACCATCCTCAATGTTTTTTGGGCGAGCAAAGCCTGCCTTCTGAGCCTCCTCTGCCGCATCAATCTTCTCCTTGCTCGGATTTGCCTCCTCAACTGCATCACCTCCTCTTCAGCCTGCTGGTAAAGCTGACCAACGACCGAAGCAACAGCAATATTGCTCGTATCGCTCATTTTGCTTCTACAAAGTGCTGATTTTTTTTTTAAAAGAAGATGCAATCGCCTCTACAACTACAACAATTACAACTCCCAACAAAGAAATTCCCGCTATTGCTGGTTTTATATCCACAGTTCTGTAATTTTGTTTTAGATATTTTATTAGACTTTTTAGAAATTAATTTAAAAAAACCGTTTTCAATAAGATATGATGGTGTAGTGTATAAATAGTTTTGAACGTTAAAGAAATGCTCAAGAGCTGCGGGTGTGATGACGTCACGAGTATACTTCTGTTCCAATGCACAATGCGTGCTGCGTACTCGCGTTCGCGTCAAGTCCGATCTTCCTGTGTTCTTACCGAGAACAGACTTGACGTGAATTGAGAAACGGCCGGTGTGTCTCATTCCGCCTACTTCCGTCAGTGCACTGCTGGGCCGTTTCTCAATAGGGTGTTTTCACTGACGTCACTGGCCAACTTCCGGTCCGCCATATTGGGTGGCACACTTCCTTATCTCTAGTTGTCTTACACGTATTATCGTATCGCGAATGGATAAGTACGCCAGCGGGCTAGAGCGACCAGATAAGGACGTATATCTGAGGAAATGTTCCGTGATCGACCATATGGACCCGTATGCCCTCCACGGTGCCTTGTTTAGCCGTAATCCAGATGCATTACCTGGTGTTCGGTGAAAACCCTCTGCACACTCTTGAGGAAATGAGAGCTTACAAGGGTCTAGAGGCTCACAACCAGTTCACATCTGGTTATGTACATCAAGGAAATCGCCATCATACGTGGACGGGTGAGTTTTAATAAGATGGTAAAAATGTAAACAATCCGACGCAAATGTGTCGCATGCTTCTGCGGTGGCTGGCGGCCGGCGGCGGGCGGTGCGCGAAGGCGCTTGGCTGCAGGGCCGATCGACGCCGCTCGCGGCTTTAATTATTTAAGCAGAACAATGACCAGTGCAAAATTAAGTTGTATTTACCGTATTGGCGCCGGTAGGAGCTGCAGATCATAAACCCAGCAAACAGTGGGAACACAGCAACTCGTTCAAAGGTAAGCTGCGCTCAGACGGGCTCTGGCCCATGCTAGTTTAGTAGCTGCTAACCGTCAGTGCTAACAACCACTCGCGCATGTAATGTACTTTTAACTTGCTGCTATGTGTTTCAAACGTTTATAACACACTCTCATTGACATCGGGATACTGTGGAAAGTTATGTTCGGTCGACTTGCAGCCGCTATCCAAGCGAGCCGACGATCTCTTTGTTATCTCTGTAACTCGTTCAAAGGTAAGCTGTGCTCAGACGGGTTAGCACATGCTAACCGTTAGCGCTAACAACCACTCGCGAATGTAATGTACTTTTAACTTGCTGCTATGTGTTTCAAACGTTTAGAACACACTCTCATTGACATCGGGATACTGTGGAAAGTTATGTTCGGTCGACTTACAGCCGCGATCCAAGCGAGCCGACGACTCTTTGTTATCTCTAACAGTTGTTCTCCGTGGTTGCGCCTCCAGGCAGGAAAGCGGTGGAAAATTAATCTGTTTCTATGTTTTTCCCATGGCGATCATGTGTTGCGCTGTTACAGCCCACAATACAGCAACGGTTTACCATGGTTGAAATCAAGTTAAGGTGAAATTAATCAAATTAAAACACGGCTGAGAGAGGGAGTACAGTATGCGGTAGTAATAGGCAGTAGAGGCGGCTGAGGCAGTCAACATGACAGCCGCGGAAAGTAATAAGTCATAACACCCAAGCCCTATTATTAATATATTCTTCTTATATGTTTTAAATACTTAACAGTTAATTACCTGTGACAAAGTGAGCACCGCAGACTCTGGCGTATTCCAGCTAAACACCGTCCAAATCGGACCTGGATATCCGTGTCAGCCATAGGTGACGGCGTTGTTCAGACAGCTGTTTTTTTTTTCACACTGATTCACGATTACGGCTGGTAGGCGATAGAAAGAGCGTTGATCTCCACCTCCACGGGCCGTGCAACCAACCATTAAACACGTTTTCCCCATTGTTCACTTCCAATACTGCCTAAGGCGTCATACAATGCAGGTCAACGGTGCGAAACGACTGCCACCCAATATGGCGGACGCGCTGAGTAGTCACGTGAGCGTGACGTCAGCTGAAAACCCTCTATTCACGAGAACGCGAGTCCGTACTCGCGTTCTCGTCAAGTCTGTTCTCGGTAAGAACACAGGAAGATCGGACTTGACGAGAACGCGAGCACGCAGCACGTATTGTGTTTTGGAACAGAAGCGTTCTCGTGACGTCATCACACCCGCAGCTCTTGAGCATTTCTTTAACGTTCAAAACTATTTATACACTACACCATCATATCTTATTGAAAACATTTTTTTTTCTTATTTTCTAAAAAGTCTTATAAAATATCTAAAAAAAATTACAGAACTGTGGATATAAAACCAGCAATAGCGGGAATTTCTTTGTTGGGAGTTGTAATTGTTGTAGTTGTAGAGGCGATTGAATCTTCTTTAAAAAAAATAAGCACTTTGTAGAAGCAAAATGAGCGATACGAGCAATATTGCTGTTGCTTCGGTCGTTGGTCAGCTTTACCAGCAGGCTGAAGAGGAGGTGATGCAGTTGAGGAGGAAAATCCGAGCAAGGAGAAGATTGATGCAGCAGAGGAGGCTTAGAAGGCAGGCTTTGCTCACCCATCTATTGCCAACTGGTAGGCATTTTAAGATTGACAGCCTATTTCCTACTTTTATCTTTAAAAAGACATTGAGGATGGTATTAAAAATGTGATCAGGTTGAAATTGTGACTATTTTTCTATAAATAATTAAAATGAAGATCCAATTTTAACATTAGAAACAGTATGACAGTAAAGTTTAGCTACTTTATTGCACCTACAGACCTTCACAGCATTGATCATTAAGAAAGGGAAAAAAAACACATTTTGATGTCTGTCCACCTTTACAGTGATTAATCTATAAATTATGTGCAGTTAGTTCAGCTAATTTTTCAGTGAAATGGTAAAAATACCAGAGAAGGGAAGCCATTTGTTACATTTACTATACTTGACAACACTATACATTTTACCTTTTCTTTCTTGAGAACTATAATTTCTGCATGTTAAGCAGTTATAGTTTTATGGTGTGAAAAGATGAGAATTGGGAAAAAAACAATGATGGTAACATTTGGCATTTTTTATTTACAGGAAGAAACAGAAACAAAATATGTGAGCATAAACACTTCTGTGCCAATCCTCCAAATATTTTTTAATGAGGGGGACCTGAAACCAGCCTTCAGGCTAAACAGGGCCACCATCGTGCTCCTCCTTCAGCTGCTGCCCATCCAGAAGGTCCATGGATGGCCACAGGAGATAGAGGTGCTGGTGACCCTCTACTGGCTGGCCTGTGGTGCATCCTATAGGGAAACAGCTTGCCAGTAAGATCTCTTACCTTCTTGTCCTTAAATAGAGCCAACAATGACACACAATTGATACACAGATTATATAAATTGGATAGAAGATTAAGACATATCAGCATATTACCTAAATTACAAGTTAATTTTATATTTGGTACAGGTCTAGTGGAGCCACGCTACAACAGGCACCACGCCAAGGCGAGAAAATCGTTGAGCGTGTCTTTGGTGGTCTGAAGACACGGTGGCGTTCCATCTTCTTCAGGGTGCTGGAGGTCCGCCCGACGTTTGCCCCAAAAGTAATCACCGCCTGCTGCATCCTCCACAATATTAGTATAGCAGCAGGTGACCAGCTGGACATGGAGGACGAGGAGGTTGATCCAGAGGAGGACGGCCACCCGGCAGCTGAAGAAAGGGAGCTGCAGCTGACTGCATGTTTAAGTGAACATGACTACACCTGACCTAATGTAGATCAGTTGGAGTCATGTTCACATGCTGCTTCGTTTCATTTTTTTTCACCACCTGTAAAAATACATAAAATAATCGTTAAATAATTTCTATTCCAACTATTTTTAATTATAAGTTTATAGGCATTGTCTATTTGTATAAGATCTTAATAGGATTTATTTCTTTGTTTTAAACCATGTTAGTAACTGTTAATAATGTGTTGAATATATTACACCTTCATTCTTTTCCAAAGATTAAACATTTGTATAAAATAAATGTCTGTTTTTTCATATACTATTATTACTATTGTTTTCTTTCCCTCTTTCTCCTCTCAATTATCCGTGTCCTGACTCAGAATAAACTCACTTAGATAGGAAAAACATTTATAGAATGTATTTATTTATTTATTTTATATGCTGCAGTCGTCCTTGGCAGACATTTACAATTTATTCCAGCAAGTATTGAGTTAATAAAGCAACACACGTCAGTCAGATAAACACAAAACAAATAAATCATAACCAGCGGTATTATGCACACTACTTTTTTTAATTATGCTCTAACTCTGTAAACAGGCCACATAGGGAAGCTTAAAAGTATAATGTTCTCGCCTCAAACGATCTGAAAACGTACTTTTGAACAACAACAGCAGCAGAAAAGGGAAATTTTAACTTACCGCTGTGAGCTCTGTTTGCGCCGTCTCGAATCAAGCTGCGGCCGCGGTGCATTCTGGGCAAGCGGTCAGTGTGAAGAACGCACAAGTCTGCTCTGATGCATGCTCGATAAAGAGGGCGGGCGAGATCAACATCCGGGGAATTCGGCGCGTTCTCGATTTGGCGTTCTCAGCATTGGAACAGTGCCCGGGCTGAAGCTGATGACGTGTCACGAGCACACGAGCACACAAGAACGCTCAAGAACGCATATTGAGAAACGGCCCTGATGTGCACTGACGGAAGTAGGCGGAATGAGACACACCGGAAGACCCCGCATCGACCGCTCTCGCCTATAGGCGCTGACGAGATTTAGGGGGGCCATATTGGGGCGGTCGACAACTCAGTTCAGTGTAATGTGTTAACCAGGTGCAGAAGCAATTTTAGTCAACTATACTCGCTGATTATTAACTAATTTTCACGTTGTTTTTTTCTGAAAACTTTAAAGCTGTAGGTATTATAACAAATGGTTTAGTGCATTTAAATATTCTTAGTGTGGTTAAAAGTAATTGAATATTCTGACAGAATTTATGTATGCTGCAAAACACAGCTACTCATACACTTTAATAATTGTTTATTACTATATACAAAAACACAGTTACTATATATATATATATATATATATATATATATATATATATATATATAATATATATATATATGTATGTGTGTATATATATATGTGTGTGTATATATGTATATATATATATATGTATATATATATATATATATATATATATGTGTGTATATATGTATATATATATGTGTGTATACGTATATGTATATATATATGTGTGTATACGTAAATATATATATATATATATATATATATATATATATATATATATATATATATATATATATATATAATGTCTATGTTTAACACCTCACCAGGGAGGCGTCCAGGAGGCATCCTGACCAGATGCCCGAGCCACCTCAACTGGCTCCTCTCGACGTGGAGGAGCAGCGGCTCTACTCTGAGTCCTCCCCGGATGACTGAGCTCCTCACCCCATCTCTAAGGGAGAGCCCAGACACACTACGGAGAAAACTCATTTCAGCCGCTTGTATCCGGGATCTCGTTCTTTCGGTCACGACCCAAAGCTCGTGACCATAGATGAGGGTAGGAACGTAGATCGACCGGTAAATCGAGAGCTTCGCCTTTTGGCTCAGCTCTCTCTTCACCACAACGGATCGGTACAGCGCCCGTTTCACAGCAGACGCTGCACCAATCCGCCTGTCGATCTCCCGCTCCATCCTCCCCTCATTCGTGAACAAGACCCCAAGATACTTGAACTCCTCCAGCAGAAGCTGGCTATATATATATATATATATATATATATATATATATATATATATCTATATATATA
Organism: Fundulus heteroclitus; assembly: GCF_011125445.2. Classification (NCBI taxonomy): domain Eukaryota; kingdom Metazoa; phylum Chordata; class Actinopteri; order Cyprinodontiformes; family Fundulidae; genus Fundulus; species Fundulus heteroclitus. The sequence continues at coordinate 36,627,470 of NC_046367.1, read as the reverse complement.
GATATATATATATATATATCTATATATATATATATATATATATATATATATATATATCTATATATATAGATATATATATATAGATATATATATATATCTAGATATATATATATATGATATATATATATATATGATATATCTATCTATCTATCTGATATATCTATCTATCTATCTGATATATCTATCTATCTATCTATCTGATATATCTATCTATCTATCTGATATATCTATCTATCTATCTATCTGATATATCTATATCTATCTATCTATATATATCTATATCTATCTATCTATATATATCTATATCTATCTATCTATCTCTATATATATATAGGTGAATAATATATTCACCAATGTCTAAAGCTCTGATGCCTTCACAGAGAAGATGCAATTTTGGAGAGATTAAGTCACAAAAACTTGGACGTGTAGACCTGTATCTCACTATGTAATATTAGAAAAATCACATTATAATATAAACATTATCTTTTAATCTTACTTGTCAAAAGTTATCCCTCGAGCCCTGGCGTCAATAGTCCGTCGATTTAAACAAAAATACGCCGCCCAGTGCTGAGGTATCATTAGTGTGTTCAGCTTGAATCAGCAGGTTAGGGTAGCAGGTCGACCGCCCCAAGATGGCGGCCGGAATTCCTGCGCCGCGATAGTCAATGCGGGGCCTACTCTTATCGAAAAGTTGTATGCCAAACCGCCAATAAACTGAACAAGAAGAAGGAGGAGGAGGAGGAAAGCTCACGTTTTGGGAAAAGGTGTGTTGTGTCTCTTTAATAACTCCCTTAAATGGTGAATATTGATTAAATCCGGGAGCCGTATGAAAAAAACGCGGTGAAATTCGGCGAGTAGCCGAACGGTATCGACCCCAGAGTTCTTGATTCTCATCCTAGTTGTATGAACGAGGTAAGTAGTGCCACAACACGTGGCCTACTTTCTCCCGCATGCTCGGGTTAAAATACCAAAATACGACCTAAACGACACAATATTCCTGTAACTACGGCCTCCAAGGGTAAATGCTTATACAATTGTGTAATGAATCTTCTTTGGTGAACACAAAGAGATCTACTTATCAATAAATCGAATATGTTCCGGAGTTGGGGGATCTGTGAAGCTGCTTATCAGTCGCGAATCGCCCCATTTTGATTTAACAGAGAGAACACCGCTGTCCACGCAGATGTATGAAACAACCAGCTGTCCTGTCCACGATAAGCTGGAGATTGTCTCTGTTAAAATCGGGAGTCCAGTTAAAACAGTTGCTTCTCTTCCCCTCTCGTCACCGTCTTGCGCCGTCACATGGCTCAGCTGCGGCAGTCAATCTCCCTCTCCACTCGACACACACAAACACACATCCGCCTTGCTTATGGAGCCATATTTGCGCCTTTGTTTGAGCGCGCGCTAAAAAAAACTGTTTGTAGCGCGCTCAAATCTGATAAACTCAGTTTAACCAGCTGAATGAAGCTGACACCCACTGATCTCTATTATACACTGGATTGCCGAAAAACTGAAGTCACTGGCCGCCATCTTGCTACTCCCTACTCTCACAGAATCCCATAGGATTTGGTTGCAACAACAGGCAGTTTTCTGGCTGTGTGAAAACGTTTCATAGGTAATTCTACAGTCAGTGGATGTACTAACACTATCAACTACTAGGAAATTAGGTGCTGAAATATTTTACATGTTATTCATTTGTATATATGAATGAATAAATAAATAAATAACATGCAAAATATTTCAGCGCATGACTTTCTCAGTACTTGATAGTTTTAGTACATAACATAAAAGCATATAGCATTTGACATTTTAAAAGCCCCCCCCTGAACATTCGATGCTGTAGTGCACATATGGAGATATGTTATGAGACAAGGTCACTTTATTGTTGTTGTGCTTGGGAGAACTACTTTGCAGAATGGGTCTGTGGGGGTCGCTCAACATGAAGGCTTTTCTCTGTGAGGGCAGTAAACATGGTGAATGGCGAATTATTGAAGATTGTGCTTACGAACTACATTTATATATTTAATCGCAGCGATTATTATTATTATTGTTATAGTTGTGTTGGGAGCAAAATAAAAACTGGTCCCATGTGCGATTGCTGACTTGATGCTTGTATATAACATTCTGACCCGTCTGAAGTATTTAAAGCAAGGTTCAGGCCTTATATTAAAATTAGAAGAAAACCAGGCTATTTTTTTTTTCCTGTCCAAAAGTTACAGTTTGTCGGGTTACCGCTAGGGCTGCACAATTAATCGCATTTGCAATATAATCACAATTTAAAAAATTTAATTTCCAAATCGCAGAGGTCTGCAATTTTTGGCTTATAGAACAATTATTGAAACAGACCTTTAGTTGTTGGTAAAATGTTTAAAGTGGGTTTGCTTCCACATGGAAGGGAAGAGAGTTGTAGCAGTGAGATAATAAAATTTTATTATTTGTTTTAGACTTTATATAATCATACTGTTTTACCAGAAACTTTCAGGGATCTCCCCATAGCATTAAGTACCGGTCAATCAGTTTAATACATAGACTTGTTTGTTGGTTGCACTTTATGTTTAACAAAGATTGGTGTCCAAATCAATTAAAAGCTGTTATCTTGAATAATATTCTGATTAATAAAAACATTAAAAGTTCTTGTTTTAAATAGTACTTGTTTACAAACATCTTTATCTACAGGCCTTTTTATTGCTTGTGATTAATGCAGAGAAAAGTCAAAATCCAGTCACAATTTTGGTTGAAATATATCGTAGGCAGAATGCAATAATTTCTGCTCTGAGTTGAGACGCAGTGGGTCTTTTAGCAACTAATCTGCAAAGCGATTAAACAGATTGATTTGTTGTTTGTATATATTTAAAAATAGATGATAAATTAAACTGAAAATAAATATATAAATTAAATCGCAATATTAAGATGACAAATCACAATTAGATTATTTTCCAAAATCGTTCAGCCCTAGTTCCCACGGTGTCTTGTGTAAATGTCCTGAAAGCAAGGGGTGGGGGTGAGTCTGTGAGCGTGGGAGTTGCATCTGTTTGTGTCTTTTCCTACTTTTTCCTTCTTATCTGTCGCTTCATGCTTGCTCAGTATGAGGGATTGCAGCAAAGCCATAGACAATGCAGACGACTCTCCCTGTAGCTCTATGCTTCTCCAGGAGTGAATGCTGCTTGTCGGGACTTTGATGCAATCAACTGGTTTCCTTATATAGGACATTTTTGACCAATCTGTATAATCTGACCCAATCTGCATAATCTGATTGAATTTGACTTTATAAAGTGCCTTGAGATCACATGTTTCATGAATCGGCGCTATATAAATAAAATTGAATTGAATTATCTTTCACAGGGTGTATGTAAATATTGTGTATATAGGTCTTTGTTGTGCTTTTGTTTTTTGGTGGGGTTTGGTTGCCATTGGGTCTTAAACATCAACAATTGGGCTAGAGAGGCGGTAAAACGTGCACAGATTTATCAAACAATAACCCATAAAATAATTTGTTTTATTTTTGCAAAAAAACTCATAGTGATCTATCAAAGGAAACAGATTGGCATAAGGAGTGGAAGGTGGAAACTGGTTTTAGCCATGGCACCTCTAAGAGCGCAGGAATGGGATTCCTCTTTTCAGGAGCTTTCACTCCAGGATCACTGGAAATAAAACGCTTTGTTCCGAGAAGGTGTCTTTTAGCCAGGGCTGGTTTTGATAATTTTATTGTGACTTTTATCAATATCTATGCTCCAATTACTAATGCAGAGAAAAGGCGTTTTTTAGAAGAAATTGGGGAGAGGTTGGGGGATTGCGGGTCTGAGGACTACATTTTTATAGGAGAGGATTTTAATTGTACAGAAGACGATTCTTTAGATCGTAATCATCCAGAGCCGTATGTAGCAGCTCAGTGCGCGCACTCTGCGGCGGCTGGTCTCATCTCATAGCCTGGTTGACGTATGGAGGAGGATGCATGCAGGGAACCAGGCAGTACACGTGGTCTCACATAAAAGACCGGTTTTATTGTTTTAAACAACATTTTAATGTGTTTAAAACATGCCAGATTATACCAGTAGGTCTTACAGATCATTCTCTGGTTTTAGGTAATGTTTTTATTTTTAATATATTACCTAAAAGCCCTTACTGGCATTTTAACTCAGTTTTAACTTATGGTTGTAGTTTTAAGTAGACTGAGTTATTTTTGGATTGGTTTTAGACAGCGTGAGTTGACCTGTCTGCAAACGTGGTGGGACTAGGGTAAAGTTCAAATAAAACTGCTGTGTCAACAGCACACGCTAAATGTTACTCGTGACATCACCAGATCTATTAGGGATCTGGAGACAAATATAGTGAAGTTAGAACACTTGCTAAAGTCTCAGGATATCTGGCCCCAGCCAATCATCTCCATGCACAATGGCACTAGCAAGGACTAAAAATGTTTGTTTTTTTGGCTTCTTTTGTGCAGGGTGTCCTAAAAAGTCTTGAATTTATTAATTTATTTATACTAATTTTAGGCTTTGAAAGTCACAAACACACCTACGTTTTAAATACTGGCATTAGTTTGTTCATGGTTTGTAGTTCTGGCTTTGTTTTGGGGTTTGACGACACAGGTTCCAGACCAGTAGGGCCCACCTGCGTCATTCACCCAGCATGCATTGCCTAGGTGAAAAAATTACGAGCTCCACAGGTGAAAAATCTAAGAAAGGAAATACAAACTTTGAAATAAATCTGAGATTTTACGTGTCACAAACCAGAATTTTTAAGTTATAGGAAAATTACAACATATTTAGGCCAATTCCAAAGAATTATTTAAAAATAATTCCAAAAAGATGACATCAGCTACTCATCAGGATTAGGTTGACCAAGTACCCCACTCACACAATCCAATAGCCTCTAACGACAGTGATGGGCGGTTCACTGATTTGAATCTGACTTAGGAGGATGGGCCTCCAGGGACCATGGGCCACCAGAATGAACCCCTTGCATCTGACGTCACAGTCACGTGATCGGGGGTGCGCGCCTCCATCTTGGTGGGCAGGCTAGCCTGACAGCCCGTCTACTACCATGACAAAACGGGTGATTTAGAGCGTACTTTTAGTTAGTTTATTTTTGGAATCTAAGCAATGCCTACGACTTGTTGTGCTCCCGGTTGCATAGAGAGGCATTCCAAATCGTTGGATGTACATTTCTGTCGTTTACCGAAGGAGAAGGGACAAAGAAAGAAATGGATATTTTCAAAAGAGCGCAGGCAGACACTCCCAATGGACTGGGGGAGCTATCATTCTACGAGAGAATGTGCAGTCTACACTTCATCTCCGGTAAATTACAACTTAATTCTGCTCTATTCATTGTTCTACTTAAATAGCGGTGGAGTGGAGGTAGCTATCGTTACACGGGCCGGAGAAGCGGCCCGTGTAACGATCGCTACAGCCGCCGCCGCTGTCTGCTGCTCCAGACAGCGGCGGCTCTCCGGCCCATGAAGCGATCGCTACACGGGCCGGAGAGCCGCCGCTGTCTGGAGCAGCACCCGCTTCCTGCTGCTCCAGACAGCGGCGCTACACGGGCCGGAGAAGCGGCCGTGTAGCGCCGCTGTCTGAAGCAGCAGACAGCGGCGGCGGCTGTAGCGATCGTTACACGGGCCGCTTCTCCGGCCCGTGTAACGATCGCTACCTCCAATTAAGTTGTAATTTACCGGAGATGAAGTGTAGACTGCACATTCTCTCGTAGAATGATAGCTCCCCCAGTCCATTGGGAGTGTCTGCCTGCGCTCTTTTCATTGAAAATATCCATTTCTTTCTTTGTCCCTTCTCCTTCGGTAAACGACAGAAACGTACATCCAACGATTTGGAATGCCTCTCTGTGCAACCGGGAGCACAACAAGTCGTAGGCATTGTTTAGATTCCAAAAATAAACTAACTAAAAGTACGCTCTAAATCACCCGTTTTGTCATGTAGTAGACGGGCTGTCAGGCTAGCCTGCCCACCAAGATGGAGGCGCGCACCCCCGATCACGTGACTGTGACGTCAGATGCAAGGGGTCTATAGACAAAGACTCCCGGATAGATGTCAAAACATTTTCAGAAAATCTGAGCCAAAGTCCAGTTGCCTCAGATTTAATACCGTTTGCCTTTACTGAGGCCCTGATAACTGAGAAGTTGCACAAGTATTATGAAAACAATGTGTAATTTTCCTTCCACTTCACAGTTAAGCATTACTTATTGCTGGTCTGTTACATAAAATCCCAATAAAATATACTGTAGCTTGTGGTTGTTAAATGACAAAGTGTAAAAATAAAAATCCTTCCTTAAAGAACTGTTTTAGCCTCATCTTTGCTGTCTCTCTTTCAGGCATAAGATGAATGGCAATGGGCCTCCAGCTGCCAAGAAGCAGCGAGAGGAACAAAAATTGACATATGGAAAGAGAGCCGTGCTACGTGGTATGTAAAAAAACAAAGCTTTGAAATTAAATGTCTTTCTCATTTGGTATGCTAAAATGAGTTTGTCTGCAGACACCCACCCTGTGGCACGCAGGCTGCTCAGGATCATGGAGAAGAAGGAGACAAACCTCTGCTTCTCTGCTGATGTGAGGAAAAGCAAGGAGCTTCTCCGGCTGGCTGAGTTACTCGGTCCAAAGATATGCATTTTGAAGACTCATTGTGAAATCCTGGAGGTACACCAGAACCTCTTTTGTTACTTGGGGAACTTTGTTGAAACACTTAAACTCATGTGAGTTTTTTTGTGCTTTATCAGGATTTCACAGAAGAGTTCAGCCAGAAACTCAAAGAGGTGGCAGAGAAACACAACTTTCTTATATTTGAAGATCGCAAGTTTGCTGATATTGGAAATACAGTCAAGTATCAGTATGAGGGTGACTGATTTTTCACTGTTCTTGTTAATCACGAAAAGGTTTTCCAGTGTATAAAATATCTTCATAGTTGAGATGAATTTGTGTTTTGCTCTCCAGGCGGGTTTTTCCGGATCTCGTCTTGGTCACACATTGTCAACGCCCATGCTGTGTCAGGGCCCGGGGTCCTGAAGGGCCTGAGTGCTGTGGCGAAGCGTCGGAAGCACGGCTGTTTGGTCATTGCACAGATGAGCTCCAAAGGGTCTCTGGCTACTGGTGAATACACAGAAGCTGCGGTAAGCACATTTCCACTGCTTTCTTCATGTCATCATACATCTCTGAGGGTCTCCTGCAGCTCAGCATTTCTTCTCTCTGCAGGTGAAGATGGCAGAGGACCACTCACGCTTTGTGTTTGGGTTCATCTGTACGTCTAAGATAACTGAAAAACCAGAATTTATCCACCTGACCCCTGGTGTGCAGATACAGGCTGGAGGTAAACTTCATGTCGATCCATTACTTTTTTTTTTTTTGCTGTGGCAGAGCTGCCACAATCTGCATTTTTTGTGTAACATGCACTATGCTTTAAGTGTGCTGGTATGAAGATTTATTGGGGGTGGAAACAAATAATCAACTTGTCATTGTCTATTAACAGTACATTAGATTAAAATTTCTTCAACCCAATTGGAATGAATGGAAATTAAATTGCAGATAAGATGGCTAAGGAGGCATCAAAAATAGAACCATTGGTGTGATTAAGTAACCATTGGTGTGATTACTTAATTTCTGTCTTAAGTAAGACAGAAATTAAGAGTGTCATTAAATGAAGACTGAAGGAAACATGGTAAAAGCAATGAGAAGAAGAGAGGAAAGGAAGATGGTTTTATAGGATTCAATGGAAAGTCTGAGAAATGAGGAAAACAGAAAGGAACAGAAGAGAGGAACATTATTTCAAGATTTAAATTTGGACATACTGGCTTAAATGACACTATTCAAAATAGGGAAACATTTCAGTAGGGCTGGACGATGTAAAAAAAACCCACATTGATAAAGTAGAAATCGTATTGATTGATAAAAATATACATTTTAAGTGCAACCCTGGCTATTTTATGCTGTTGCTTAATGACATATTTTTAAATAAATGGATTCAAACTCAACCCTTTATTCAACCAACTTTTTACGAAACTGTAAGTGTTAAAGAAGAAGTCCGGTCAAAATCAGAATTCAAACTGCTGAAAGTACTTTAAATATAAAATTATTACATACTGTTCAATAAATGATAAGCTTTTTTAATTAATGGAAATTTTCATTTGAAGGTCCTTTTATTGGGGCCGCCATCTTGGTGAAGAACAGTACCAGCGGTATCGGCTGTAGAGCAAATCCCAATGCTGTATCTGTCCCCTTGTAAATAAATACCCATTTTCATCCGAAATGTTTTTTTTAACCCCTTAAACAAAGATAGACATGGTATTAAGCATTTAAATTTAAATGAATACTAATTTTACATTTTAGAGACATAAAAAGACAACAAATGAGCATTAAAGTACGGTTTATGGGTTGGGTTCTGCAATGTTATAAAATGAGTATAAAACTCATCTTTAGAACTAATCTCTGCTCAAAATGGTGATCTGCACCACCTAATCTACTTTCAGCAGTTATCAGTTATTGCAACTGTAAACTGCAGAAAATACGGGCAGAGCGGCTCTGAGTTTACTCTCTGCTCCTGTCAGGATGAGCTCCAGTGCGTTTTGATGCGGAGGGATATTTCAACGTCACTTAGTTTAGACCCCAAACAAGCCACTTCACTTTCAGAAACAAGCCCAAAAAAACTGCAACCCACAACTCATGAAATTTACAAGCGACTTTAGAAAAAATAAGACCAAAGTTGCATAAAATAAGTGGGTTTCGCCACAGTGGGCATACTTTCTAAGTGTGTCGTATCCCTCCGCCGCTCTGGTCAGGTAAACAAATGTCCTGGCAAATTCTACATTATAAAAAAGAAAAACCTACCGAAAAGTCTCGCTCTCATGTCATCTTGAAGATATTCTTCTTCGAAATGTTGGCTACAGACGACATGTTTTCTTTCTGCCCAGAAGTTTAATGGCAAATCTTCCCTCTTCAAGTTGGCAATCCAACATAAGAGCCCGTGGTGTCTCATGAATTGGAAAGGTTAAATAACAAATGTTTTTTTTTCACTTTTACCCGATATATTGGAACATCCAACTGCCATGCACATGGGCATTGTCACTTTAACAATAGCTCTCGCGAATTTCAATGGTGAAGTCTTCTCGAAATCCGAAGTAATTGTTGTTGATCGCAGTTGTGTACAATAGTTCCTATTGAATTAGCTTGTAGAGCGCAGTGCCTTACCGCTCAGAAACATCACAGGATGTGATGTCAGGCAGCCATTATTGCCCAAATATGGGCAATAATGGCTGCCCCCACTTGGTGATCGAGACGACAATTTATGCTTTTATTTTCTTATTGATTAACGCTAAATTCATTAAGTCACCACGAACGCATTAGTTTTAGGTATAGCTAATTTTAAAGAAAAAAAAGGACACGTTCTCTGAACTCTCTGAAGGCTAATGGAGCTTTCTTGGGTTCGTGATTGGTTGGGAGGATGGAATGACTGTAGTATTAACTTACATGATAGGCTAGAATGCACTGTTCTTTTATTGAACTTTTTATTGACCCCTATTTTTTATTTTGAACTATACGTCTATCGATCAATATATATCGTTATTGAATTATCGTCCAGCCCTATATTTCAGGTAGATGTGAATATTGGGGACAAGAAGAAACAGCAGAATATGTAGTGATGCAAGAAGTATGAAGCAAAAAGAAGTCTGGTTAGAAATCTTACTAACGAGAAAGTTAAATTTGACCTGGTGGATATTTTGCAGAAGAATTCAAAAAATGAATGTTATCAATTTGTATTGAAATATCTATTAATAACAGAACTAATTAGGAGGATTTAGTGTTTATGAATTGATATTTTATTCACCGTATATAGATATGTAAATATAAGCCTAATTTGAAATACATAGTGCCATTCTGACTCACTCTCCTCATCAGTTGGTGGCAGTAATGCATACAGAGAAGTCAAAGGAAGAACTCGGAGGTCTCCGCGCCTCATGGCGCGTACAGGTACGTGTCAGACTGTAAACTTCTCGGAGGCAAGAAGTCTTTACATTGAACTGTTTTATATGTGACACCGATTTCGATACACTGAGCTGCTCCAAGCAGGCAGTCACCAGGACGCAGCATCACAGTCCCAAAAAATGTAGGCAACAGTACGCTCAACTATGATGGGTAAAATATCCGCTGAGAGTCAACGCGGAGTCCACCAAGCTCACAGTATGCACACAGTACGCTTGAGTATGTGGGAGCCTTTAGGCAGCCTGCACACAGAGTACGCCCTAGCAACAATAAATCTAGTAAGTTAATTCAATATAAAAGTTTATTTTGGCCTTATGTTAGAAACACAGCTCTCTATCTGACAATGACGGATAGAGAGCTGTGGACGTGGAGGGGTGGGGGATATTACACACTTGGGAGTATTAGATGAGTATAAAACTCATCTTTAGAACCAATCTCCCTTCTCAAAATGGTGATCTGCACCGCCTATTTATTGCAACCGTAAACTGCAGAAAATACGGGCAGAAAATCGTTCTGAGTTTACTCTCTGCTCCTGTCAGGATGAGCTCCAGTGCGTTATGAGGCAGAGGGATATTTCAACGTCACTTAGTTTTGACCCCAAACAAGCCACTTCAATTTCAGAAACAAGCCCAAAAAAACTGTGACTTTAGAAAACATGAGACCAAAGTTGCATAAAATAAGTGGGCTTCGCAACAGTGAGCATTCTTTCCAAGTGTGTCATATCACTCCGTCTCTGGTCGGGTAAACAAATGTCCCGGCAAATTCTACATTATAAAAAAGAAAAACCTACCGAAAAGTCTCGCTCTCATGTCATCTTGAAGATATTCTTCTTCGAAATGTTGGCTACAGACGACATGTTTTCTTTCTGGCCAGAAGTTTGATGGCAAATCTTCCCTCTTCAAGTTGGCAATCCAACAAAAGAGCCTGTGGTGTCTAATGAATTGGAAAGGTGAAATAACTAATGTTTTTTTCACTTTTACCCGATGTATTGGAACATCCAACTGCCATGCACGTGGGCATTGTCACTTTAACAATAGCTCTCACCAATTTCAACGGTGAAGTCCTGGTGTGCCTTATTTCTAGACAAAGACAGACAAGGACACGTTGATTCACTGTGCACCTTATGGTCCAAAATAATTCTGTAATGTTGGACGCAACATGATGCGGTCCAACGGAGTCCGGTGTGGGATTATTTTTTCACTGCTTAATGCGGATACAAAATGCTCCTTATGTGGTTCTGTTTTAAACATAAACACTCAGAAGTTTAAGATGTCAGATTAATAGCTCCCATTCACCCAGGCTGCCTGGCAAGCAGAGTCAGTCTCTCAACCAAAACTCACTGATCTGCTCAGAAGGCCAGGATGTGAGACAGACAGGCAGAGAGCATTACGCAAAATTTTTAAAATTGTAACGTGATAGAAAAAGACATAATGCCAATAAGCTGATGGTGAGGTTTTTCGTGGAGATTATTAGTGTTTCATATATTTTATTCGCTCAAAAAATTTTTGCGTTTTTTTGGGCTTGTTTCTCAAAGTGAAGTCGCTTATTTGGGCTCTAAAATAAGTGACGATAAACAGGAGTTATAAAGAGACCTGTTTGCACTTTGAGTATAAGCAGCTGAAATATCCCTCTGCCTCGTAACGCGATGAAGCGCATCCTGCTCTAGACTGACATAGGAGGTGACGGACGGTAGTAAAGTCAGAGGGAGCAGCTCTGCCCGTATGTTCTGCAGTTTACGATTGCAATAGCCTGTAATAACTGCTTAAAGTAGATTATGCGGTGCAGATCACCATTTTGAGCAGAGATTGGCTCTTACACGCTGATAACTTTGCAGAAACCCGACCCATAAACCATACTTATTAGGGTTCCAAGCCCTTTTATTTATATATATATATATATATATATATATATATATATATATATATATATATATATATATATATATATATATTAGGGCTGGGCAACGATTAAAATATTTAATCGCGATTAATTAGGGCGATTAATTGCATTGTATTTACAAACTCCAAGAAGGAATTCAAAAGTAGTGTAAAGAGCCCTTTTATTTTAATGTTCTGCTGCCATATGAACAAAAGTGTTGTAACATTTGTAGCACTTATCAGTAACACATATTTAGTGTAAAGCTCAACTTAAACATGTAAAACAAAAAATAGCAATAATAATAAATTAAAGCTTATTGCCACTGACAGGGAATTCTCTTTATGGGGAAAAAATCTACCAAAAACAGGCAATTTCTGAGGTAACAGCAGGGAGCAGCATTACCATTTTATGTTCAATACCAAAGTTTAACTTGGCAGTGGTTACAACTAACTTGTTTCTGTCATATTCGATGCTGGAAGAACTTTAAACTGAAATGCTTGCTAACTCGATATGCTTGCGTTTATTTGACGTTGACACGCGGTTTTTTGTTGTTGCTTTCTCGCGTGCATATAGTGAATGGCAGGGGAAAAACAGGCAAAAACACATGGATACTTTGAAACGAGAAGCGACTTCACCGACGGCGTTGATGCAGACCCCCCCCGCTCCGCTCCGCACAAAACTTGTTCCGTTCGCCAACTCACCCCCTCGCCTAAGCAAATTCCTGCGGGAAACACCGCCTTCCGCATGTCGGCTTTGTTTTTTTCCGGCCAGTACCTTTCTTACTCTGAATCCGAGGTTTGGCTGACAGCGAGGTTATTGGCGCATTATCGCCACCTACTGTTCTGATTCAAACCCCTACACCGCAGCAACAGAGCTTCACAAAATAAAAGCATGTGAGCAACATGCGTTAACGCGCGTTAAAGAAAATATCGCCGTTAATAGTCCAATGAGTTAACGTGAAATTAACGCGTTAACTTGCCCAGCCCTAATATATATATATATATATATATATATACGCACACACACACATACATACAGTCATGGCCAAAAGTATTGAGAATGACACAAATATTATATTTTCACATGATCTGCTGCCCTCTGGTTTTCATGTGTGTATGTCAGATGTTGTCATCACATACGTACAGAAATGCAATTGCAATAATATTATGAGTAACAAAAGCTTTTAATGACAGAATGAGTTAATGCAGCAAGTCAATATTTGCAGTGTTCACCCCTCTTTTTCAGGACCTCTGCAATTCTCCCTGGCATGCTCTCAATCAACTTCTGGACCAAATCCTGACTGATAGCGGTCCATTTTTGCACAATCAATGCTTGCATTTTGTCAGAATTCCTAGGTTTTCGTTTTTCCACCCGTCTCTTGATGATTGACCACAGCTTTTCAATGGGATTAAGATCAGGGGAGTTTCCAGGCCATGGACCCAAAATCTCTATGTTTTGTTCCCTTAGCCAGTTAGATATCACCTTTGCTTTATGGCAAGGTGCTCCATCATGCTGGAAAAGGCATTGTTCATCACCAAACTGCTCTTGGACGGTTGGGAGACGTTGCTCTCGTAGGATATTTTGGTACCATTCTTTATTCATGGCTGTGTTTTTAGGTGAGACTGTGAGAGAGCCGACTCCCTTGGCTGAGAAGCAACCCCACACATGAATGGTTTTAGGATGCTTTACAGTTGGCATGAGACAAGACTGGTGGTAGCGCTCACCTCGTCTTCTCCAAACAAGCTGTTTTTCAGATGTCCCAAACAATTGGAAAGGGGATTCATCAGAGAAAATGACTTTAGCCCAGTCCTCAGCAGTCCACTCCCTGTACCTTTTGCAGAATATCAGTCTGTCCCTGATGTTTTTCCTGGAGAGAAGTGGCTTCTTTGCTGCCCTTCTTGAGATCAGGCCTTGCTCCAAGAGTCTCCGCCTCACAATGCGTGCAGATGCACTCACACTAGTGGCCTGCAAGCCCGTCGGGACCCAACGGGCCCCGACACAATATGCAAATTCGGGCCGGGTACAGGCCTTTAATTCAATGAACAGCACGGGCTCGAGTAAGGCTCGGGCTTGACACAGATAAAGTTGGTTTTATGTATTCATGATTTTTCAGTTAGGTCAGGTCAGAAAAACATTCACGTGCACAGCTTTTTCTTTCTCTTTTTTTTTTTGGAAGCAGACGCTACGCAACACGTCACAATGTAGTAAAACGAGTGCACATTCTCTCAACATGCAAAACATTTTGCGATGACCCCTTTAGGGCTCCGTACTTCTGTTCCGGTCAGTCAATAAAGATGGACAAACTGAAAAGTCAGCTAGCCAGAGGTGAGCTATTGAAAATTCCCAATACGGGAGGGAAAATCTCTTTATGGGAGCACTTCGACCTCATAGCTAACAAGGAGCTCATGTGTGCTGCTCATTTGTCTACTCCCGTGGCGCATAGATTTACCGATGTCATATATCCTGGCTGTCCGTTACATGCTGCTTTTGCGACAATGACATCCCGTTTTTCGACATTGAGGTCTAATTAAATACATAAATGCTTGTCTTTTTAAGGGTTAATCGTGTGTTAAAAGTATTACTTGTTTAATTGTTCGAGTCGGCTTTCTAAGAAACTATTAAGCGACCGAAGTGTCGGGAAACAGTCATGTCTAAATAGCGAACCCTTTTAGTCGGGCTCGGGTTTGAGCTCATTAATAGCTTAATTTGTCGGGCCGGGTCGGGTTAGGGCCTGATTGCCAGGGGGCCGGGCCGGGCCGGGCCTGAAATTTTAGGCCCGTGCAGACCTCTAACTCAAACCTGCCTGCTGCCATTCCTGAGCAAGCTCTGCACTGCTGGTAGCCCAATCCTGCAGCTGAAACACTTTTAAGAGACGGTCCTGGCGCTTGCTGGTCTTTCTTGGGCGCCCTGGAGCCTTTTTTGCAACAATGGAACCTCTCTCCTTGAAGTTCTTGATGATGCGATAGATTGTTGACTGAGGTGCAATCTTTCTAGCTGCGAATCTCTTTCTGGTTAGGCCATTTTTGTGCAGTGCAATGATGACTGCACGTGTTTCTTTAGAGATAACCATGGTTCACAGAAGAGAAACAATGATGCCAAGCACCAGCCTCTTTTTAAAGTGTCCAGTGGTGTCATTCTTACTTAATCATGACAGATTGATCTCCAGCCCTGTCTTCATCACCACCCACACCTGGGTTAATGGAGCAATCACTGAAACGATGTTAGGTGGTCCTTTTAAGGCAGGGCTGCAATGACGTTGAAATGTGTTTTGGGGGATAAAGTTCATTTTCTAGGCAAATATTGACTTTGCAATTAATTGCTGTTACGCTGATCACTCCTTATAACATTCTGGAGTATATGCAAATTGCCATTATAAAAACTGAAGCAGTAGACTTTGTAAATATTAACATTTAAATCATTCTCAATACTTTTGGCCATGACTATATATATATATATATATATATATATATATATATATATATATATATATATATATATATATATATATATATATATATATATATTGGGGCTGGGCAAGTTAACGCGTTAATTTCGCGTTAACTCATTAGACTATTAACGGCGATATTTTCTTTAACGCGCGTTAACGCATGTTGCTCACATGCTTTTATTTTGTGAAACTCTGTTGCTGCGGTGTAGGGGTTTGAATCAGAACAGTAGGTGGCGATAATGCGCCAATAACCTCGCTGTCAGCCCAGCCTCGGATTCAGAGTAAGAAAGGTGCTGGCCGGAAAAAAACAAAGCCGACATGCGGAAGGCGTTGCTTCCCGCAGGAATAGCGTACCGCGCACGTGACGTCACCGTCTCAAGAGCAACGCCCCTTTTGGGGCATACAGGTAGAGAACGCCCGTAGCAACCAGCTATTACACGCACAACAGAACCAGCGATATGACCAACTTTATAGCCGTTAAACTTTCCCAAGACGATGTCCCAGGCGCACGGATTACTGGTCGCACTGTGGAAGAACACACCAACCTTCAGCTCAAACGATGGCTTGAGTGTCGAGGGCTTAAAAACCGGAAAACGGGCCGAGTTGATCGAACGGTAAGCTTTGTTTTTTTTTCCTGCGCGGCGTTGATTGGCATCGTATGACGTTTTTTTTGTTTGTAATCACCGTCCAGGAATCGGTATATGTTTAATGTTTGTCTTATTTGAAATGTTTTTGAGTAAGCTATCCTGGTAGCAGGCTATCATGTTAGCGCCTGCTACCATGATAGCCTATATGCTATCATGGTAGCAGGCGCTTCATTATTAACATGTCGGCCACCAAAATACTCCTACCTGTTCACTACTTGATGTCGCTGGAATTGGGTCAGGATGTTCTTCGGTTGGGCCCTTTCCTCCAACAAAATGCTTGCTACATATGTACGGGAATTTGGTAACTTTTTCCGGGTTGAACTGTTGTGTAGGCTGACCGCACCGGCGTACCCAGCGCACACATTTCTCCTTGGCAGTCTTGAAGAAAACATCCTTCATATGTGGCCGATCAGCGTACCTCGAGTCGCTGTTGCCCGTTCCATAGCAACAATGTTTAAAAACCATGGTCTTAGATTTGGAAAAAGCAGTCATTTACCGAGTAAAACCAAGGGTAACGCACGTCTCTTTTACAGCGAAACAGCGACGGACTATGCAAGCTTGCCCTACTGCGTACCACGTGATGTGACGTTACGTTTCTAAAAATAGCTCGCTCGCGGTACGCTATTTGCTTAGGCGAGGCGGTGAGTTGGCGAACGGAACAAGTTTTGTGCGGAGCGGAGCGGGGTCTGCATCGACGCCGTCGGTGAAGTCGCTTCTCGTTTCAAAGTATCCATGTGTTTTTGCCTGTTTTTCCCTGCCATTCACTATATGCACGCAAGAAAGCAACAACAAAAAAACGCGTGTCAACGTCAAATAAACGCAAGCAACGCAAGCATATCGAGTTAGCAAGCATTTCAGTTTAAAGTTCTTATATATATATATATATATATATATATATATATATATATATATATATATATATATATATATATATATATATATATATATATATATATATATATATTAGGGCTGGGCAAGTTAACGCGTTAATTTCGCGTTAACTCATTAGACTATTAACGGCGATATTTTCTTTAACGCGCATTAACGCATGTTGCTCACATGCTTTTATTTTGTGAAGGTCTGTTGCTGCGGTGTAGGGGTTTGAATCAGAACAGTAGGTGGCGATAATGCGCCAATAACTTCGCTGTCAGCCAAGCCTCGGATTCAGAGTAAGAAAGATGATGGCCGGAAAAAAACAAAGCCGACATGCGGAAGGCGTAGCCTCGTGAGACCATCCTGATCTCGCGAGGTTTCAAGGTTTCACTCGCAGATCAGTCTGGATACTCTCCGTTAAAGAAAATTTGGAGCCGTTCACCAAACGAACGTCCAATCAGCGTTGGCTTTGAGGCGGGTTGAGGTGTGACGCAACGGGAAGCGCGTCAGTTCAGTCTAAAGAACATGGCGGCTTCAGCCGATGAAACTAGCGTTAGCGTGGCTATCGAGCAAGTTTTATCGGAATTACAGAGTATTTCTTTGCTGAGCTAACGAGCCTTTACCTGCAGCAGCAAGAGTAGCTTGGCTTGTGGTTGTGTTTTCGTCGTCGCTCGTAACAGAGCGACGACGAGTCTGATTGGTTCATTTGGCCCGTCTATCACCAACATAGGCCAATCAGCTAACCAGTATTTTCGCCCCTTCCCAAAATTACTTCAACGGAAGGTTTCCAGATGGATATGCGGAGCAAATCTATCTGGCGGAGTCAGGTTACGGAAGGCGGTGTTTCCCGCAGGAATTTGCTTAGGCGAGGCGGTGAGTTGGCAAACGGAACATGTTTTGTGCGGAGCGGAGTCTGCTTAGACGCCGTCGGTGAAGTCGCTTCTCGCTTCAAAGTATCCATGTGTTTTTGCCTGTTTTTCCCTGCCATTCACTATATGCACGCAAGAAAGCAACAACAAAAAAACGCGTGTCAACGTCAAATAAACGCAAGCATATCGAGTTAGCAAGCATTTCAGTTTAAAGTTCTTCCAGCATGGAATATGACAGAAACAAGTTAGTTGTAACCACTGCCAAGTTAAACTTTGGTATTGAACATAAAATGGTAATGCTGCTCCCTGCTGTTACCTCAGAAATTGCCTGTTTTTGGTAGATTTTTTCCCAATTAAGAGAATTCCCTGTCAGTGGCAATAAGCTTTAATTTATTATTATTGCTATTTTTTGTTTTACATGTTTAAGTTGAGCTTTACACTAAATATGTGTTACTGATAAGTGCTACAAATGTTACAACACTTTTGTTCATATGGCAGCAGAACATTAAAATAAAAGTGCTCTTTACACTACTTTTGAATTCATTCTTGGAGTTTGTAAATACAATGCGATTAATCAGGGCGATTAATCGCGATTAAATATTTTAATCGTTGCCCAGCCCTAATATATATATATGTGTATATATATATATATATATGTGTGTGTGTGTGTGGGGGTGGGGTGTGTGTGTGGGGTGGGTATATATATATATATATATATATATATATATAGATCAGAGAGAGAGAGAGATAGAGAGATAGATAGAGAGAGATAGAGATAGATATAGGGATGTGAGATGTGTATATAGATATATGTGTAGAGATCTATATATCTATAGATATAGATATAGAATGTAGAGAGAGAGAGAGGGTAGAGAGATAGAGAAGAGAGAAGATAGAGATGGGTGAGAGGATCTAGAGAGAGAGAGAGAGAGAGAGAGAGAGAGAGAGAGAGATATAGATAGAGAGGGATAGATGTAGAGAGGAGAGAGGAGAGGGATAGGTAGAGATATATGTAGAGAGAGAGAGAGAGATCTCTAGAGAGAGAGAGGAGAGAGAGATAGATAGAGATATATCTCTAGGTGTATATAGAGGGGTGAGAATAGGGGGGATAGAGAATATGGGGGGAAGAGAGTAGAAGAGATAATAGATATATAATATCTATAGATATAGAGATCTCTCTCTGTGTCTCTCTCTCTCTAGGTCTCTCTCTATATCTCTATATATAGATATATGTATATATGGTATATATGTATATATAATATGTGTTATCTCTATATATGTATATAGATATATATCTCTATCTATCTATATATATGTATATATGTATGTCTGTCTATATATATATGTATATATCTGTCTGTATGTATGTAGTATATATATATATATATATATATATATATATATATATATATATATGTATATATATATATATATATATATATATATATATATATGTATATATGTATGTGTGTGTATATATATATATATATATATGTGTATATATGTATGTGTGTATATATATATATATATATGTATATATGTATGTATATATATATATATATGTATGTATGTGTATGTATGTATGTGTATATATATGTATGTGTGTGTATATATATGTATATACCTTCCTCCAGTCAGAGGCGCTGCAGCCTCCACACCACACAGAGCGACAGCTAGTCAGAATGCTCTCTACGGGTCTTCTGTAGAAGGTCCTGAGGATGGGCGGGGACAGGTGGGCTCTCCTCATCCTCCACAGTAAGTGCAAGCGCTTCTGTGCCCTCCTCACCAGTGACGTGGTGTTCACAGACCAGCTGAGGTTGTCTGTGATGTGCACCCCGAAGAATAAATTTGCCTTTTGAAAAGAATTTATAACAGGTATTACTTTCCCACATCTCTATCAAAATGTTTTTATTGGTTTGGTGTAATATAATCATAAATATGTTTTCATTTGTGGTGAGCAGAAAATTATCAACTTAAATACATGCTTGAGCACTTTGTGTGTAATTAAGTTCTGATTTAATTAAATTAAAATTTATAGTGAATTTATAAGAAATAAGTAAACTTTATTAATCTAATTTATTGAATGGGTCTGTATATATTACTTTATTACTACTAATAGATTTTATAGCACTATGTTGCCTCATTTTCTTGTCAGTGTAAAGCCTGAAATACTTTTAGTTGGGTATTTTGTTCCTTAACAACCACTACTGACTAATTGTCTTGATAAATAGTTGATAAATATGATATATTTTTTTGCATTAAAAATGTGACTGTCCAAATGTAAACTCCTCTGTTAAAGGGTTAGTATTTCTACTAATGTTTGACCTCCTTTCTGCTCTTTGTGGACAGTATTAATAAACGGAACATATTTATAACTCAAACCTTAAAAGCAAATCGCTTTTCAATGGCACAACTTCATTTCTGCTGCCCTCTTCTTAACAATAGGGGCCTTAAACTTTGAAATGTGAGCGCAAGCTTTGAGGTTTCAGGTATTTTGGTTAATAAGCTATAAATAGTAGGGTTTAACACTGCTGTGATGCTACAATAAAATTACAGCTTTAATGACACTTTTTAACACAAGGGGGTGCTGTTGCTTCAGAAATGCTTTGGCGAGCCTTTCATTAATCCCTCTTGCTCATTCACAACTATTCTGATTTTCCTGTGTGTGTGTGTGTGTGTGTGTGTGTGTGTGTGTGTGTGTGTGTGTGTGTGTGTGTGTGTGTGTGTGTGTGTGTGTGTGTGTGTGTGTGTGTGTCCATGTGTGTCCATGTCCGTCCAGGAGATGCGTTTGGCCAACAGTACACAACCCCAGAAGAGGTGATCAACAAAGGATCAGACGTCATCATTGTGGGGCGAGGCATTTTGGAGGCAACCGATAAGCTCGAAGCTGCTGAGTCATACAGAAAGTCTGGTTGGGAAGCTTATGAACGGAAAGTGGGTCTGAAGGGACAATCCAGCCAGTAGATGTTAGTAACTGGAGGTGGTGTCAGTTTACATGCCCAACTGTCCAATCAAAACCCTTCCTGGTGTTATAGATATAATTTCTTCTTGGAAAAATCTGACATGAATAATTTTTTATTAATTATAATAATTAATTAATACATTTTTTTTGTGATGCAAGACAGTCACGTTATAAAGTCATCCCTCAACTTTGCGTTTTGTCAAAGCAGGAATTCAAAAGTGCGGAGAGGTCAAAGATCCGCCATTTTGTGGCCAATGTGGATTTCCAGTTTTCTTTTAGACTAACCTGTGCAGGCTGTGATGGCAGTAGACATCTTGAAACCACCTGGAAACAAACAACATAAATGGCTTACTCCATCAAAGGAGTTTTTAGTATTGTTTTTATATTTATGTATTTCAGTATTTGCTGTTGGAACCCTGCCATCTCTCTGCTTCAAGTAAGGCCTGTTTTAGCTGCTGGATTTAACTGTCTCACCTCAGATTTTTAAGTAGAGCCTCTGCTAGCCGCTGGATTTACCTGCCTTTATCTGTGCCTCGAGTTAGCCTCTGCCAGCTGCTGGGTTTCCTGCCATCTTCATCCTCCTGCTCCAGCTTGGTTACAGACTCTGGTTCACTTAATTACTACCCATCCTTCTTTCAATAAATTTTCTAAGCTAAGCTTCATGTGTGGCATGTGTTCGGGTTCATATAACAAATTGTGACGTTGACTAGCAATGTAATTGTAATGACATGCTTTTGTTTTTTTGTTGGTCCTTGCACCCACTCATGAAACCTTGAGTTTAATTGTGTTTTCCCTTGATTGTATTTTCCATCTAAAGGTGTTTTATGACAGTTTTGTGGCATGAAATTGTTTCTTATGTTGAATAAAGACAATTTGGTTTATTGGTGTACTGTGGATGCATTTTTACCATCCATTCTTGGGAAAACAGCTTAAAATGATCTCTCTCATGACATGAGCTGATTCAATAAATGAGATCTGTTTTTCCTGGAATTTAAGGTTCCTTCACATCCAGATACCCTACTGGAAAGAACTCAAGTGTTTTGCAGGATTTGATAACCATGGAAAAAAAACTTTGTGGTAGTGCTTTACTTACTAGGTCTAATTTCCTTAAATATATGAATTTTATTTGCAAAAATATACAACCAGAGTGGCCTTTCACATTTATTATAAGCAGTGTGTAAACCAGTGAGATGGTTGTACTATGGAGCTGTGTGTATGGCCAGATGATTGTTTTCCTTTCTAAAATGTTGGCACCAAGTCCAAGAACCTGGTTCAACAATGTTTTGCTTATTCGGTGCTGAAAACCAGATTTTTAGGAGGCTGTTGCTTAATCAAGAGCAAACACAAATTAGTTTTTAGTGACGTGTAAAACTTGAGCCTTTATCTTTCTGTGAAAAAAAAAAAATACTTCAGTGATAAAACCAAAGTCAGATTCAAGATTTTTTATTTATGGATACAGGTTTATTTATTAATATAGAGAAGTGAAAACAAAATGCATACCACCCATTTGTAGAGAATCTAAAGAAGACGCCTAAGGGGCATGTTTACTCGCTAATTCTCTAAGTGAAAGCCCATTAAGTCAAAGGTTAGACTGGACGGCACGATTTGCAGCAGACATGCAGATCTCTCACTGACCAGCTGTCTTGTGGGTGTCCTGTTCAACCTCTCCTCTCGACTGACTAATTAGAACTGCTTTTACAAACCGTTAACACTGTTAATTTAAGCATAGATTTAATTTTCTTTGCATCCATATAGTTACAACTTATCAAACCCCACAAAAATTGCAAAGTATTTCTTGAGGGGATTTAACAAAAAAGCCAAAGCCTCTTTACGTCATTAATTCAAGTCTTCAACTTCTGATGTTCTGTTATAGGAACATTCAGCCAGTCGGCTTTTTGATGTTGGTGATACGGCTCCCTGCTCTGGGGGCGTAACAAAGGAAAGGTCTGGTTTGAGTCAGCCTGACTTAGATTTCTGTTGCTTATTTGCACACCACCATCTCCCACTCTATGTTGTGTCTACTTTGGTTAGGGGGGAATTCATGGTTCTATCAACTACAGCAAGTTGTCCAGGTCCTGAAGCATCAATGTTGCCCTAAGGAATCGCACTACCATCACAACTGAAGGTGTGAAGTTATTTTTCTGAAATGCTATTAGTTTTACATCAGATTTACCAGGGTGTACACCTTTCAAAAAAGCCCGGAACATTTCCCAAAAGAATTCTTGAGGAGGATCAAGGATGTGTTTTTGGTAAATGTAAGATTGACCAATGTGCATTTTTGGGTAGGAGTTGTTTTAAAAGGTAGAGACTGCAATTTTTCTGGAAGTTTCAAGTCCCTGTTTGAATAACTGTGTTACCTACTGTTCTTTTACTCAAGGGGATCACATTAAAAAAATCTCTTAAATCCACTCTGGTCTTATTTCATTCTACTGAGGCCCTCCTCTTCTTTTCATAAACATGAGCGTGGTTTGCTTCTTGCGACTCTCAGCCATATTCAAAGTCTACAGTGAGCAGTAGAGCTCTGTGCCAATCTGAGCCTCTTGAGGGCCCCTGTCCCACCATGCAGAATCACCTGTGCTAGAAGATTATTGACACAAATGTCATGCTATAATGTTATAGCGAATATTATAAACAAATATAGTGAGGTTATGTATTAATACATTAATACATAACCTCACACACTATGGGGTAAGATAGCTTTCTAAATAGATTTGTACATAAAAAGATAGTTGTGTCCATATCAGTCAGAAGTTGTGCATAACAAACATTTGTAAACTCATAATAATTTAAATCACATTCAAAAGATACAACATACAGTTTAAATAGTTACAACTTCAATAACTAATAAATACAAATTTCAAGTTTAAATTTGTGCTTTACTCTTTATGAACACAAACAGCAGCGGCTGCTTGAGAATACGGATTTTTTCTTTGAGAATACGAATTCACAACAGTGGTCTGACGTCACGGTTTCCAAGGCTGGTTAATGGAGCACAGAGTGCGAAGATAGGAGCCGCGCATGCGCTCTTCAGACTGACCGTCTCTGAATGCACTGCGGCTGCAGCTTCATTCCAGACAGCGCAGAGCTCACAGTGGTAAGTTAAACACTCCCTTTTCTGCTGCTGTTGTTCAAAAGTACGTTTTCAGATCGTTTGAGGCGAGAACATTATACTTTTAAGCTTCCCAATTTACAGAGTTGGTGCGTAATTTAAAAAAAGAGTCTGATTTATTTGTTTTGTGTTTATCAGGCTGACGCGTGTTGCTTTATTAACTCAATAATTGCTGGAATAAATTGTAAATGTCTCCCAAGGATGACAGCATATAAAATAGGGCTGGACGATAATTTAATAACAATATATATCAGTCGAAAGACGTGTGGCACAATAAGGGAAAAAAGGATCGATAAAAGTTGGTTATACAGACAGTTTTCCTTTCTTCCTTTTAACCTAGTTGATGCTACAGTCACTGCTTCCTCTCAACCAATCATAATCGCGGACCCAGGCACGCCGTCACAAAGCGCCGCCCTCTCAAACCACAACACAGAGCATGTGAATATGTCGCAGCAAGGAGCAGCGGGGGAAACGGTCCCAAAACGGGGTTTTACTAGTTCGCCAGTCTGAAAGAAATAAACCAGTGATTTGTAAAACTTGCAAGGAACCGGTAAAAACAAAGTCTGGTAACGCAACCAACTTGTTTCATCACGTAAGCCGCTCAGTCGCTCACTACCGCAGCAGCGCGAGCTGTTTTAGCCCCGCGCGGCTCCGCGTCTTCTTAGGAATCTTCTGGAAGTTCTTCCAAAACAAAGCAGGTACAGCAACTAAACTAGGCTTCCTTCTTTGTGATAAAATGACAAAGCGTCCTGGCGGCGTAAGGACATCATGCATGCAGTAACGTGCTTCATAGTGATGGACATGAAAAACCTGGCTTCAAACTCGCCACTCTTGATCCGCGATATAAAGTTCTGGTACGCAAGTTTTTCTCTAACAGCGCTGGTCACTTTAGTTTATTCTTTGTCAGTATTTAATAACATCACCCAGGTCTCTTAAGTTGAGTTATTTTTCTTTTAAAAAAAATCAGTTATGGTTAAAAATGTTGGGTAAATAAGAATTTATTTGGGATTGAGTGTTTGTGTGTGATATATTAAAATTAAGTAATTTAGCAATATTATAAGAGCCAGGTTTTAAATCTTTTTGATAATTATCTATCCATCAATATGCATTTTTTTATCAATATGCTTTTTTCTATATTGTCCAGCCCTAATATAAAATCTATAAATAAATAAATTCTTTAAATGTTTTTCCTAAGTGAGTTTCCTCTGAGTGAGGACACAAAAAATTGAGAAGAGAAAGTGGGAAAGAAAACAATAGTAACAATATATGAAAAAAAAAAAAAACATATTTATTTTAGACAAATGTTTTAACTTTGGAACAGAATGAAGGTGTAACATATTCAACAAATTAACAGTTACTAACGTGGTTTAAAACAAATAAATAACTTCTATTAACATCTTATACAAATAGACAACACCTACAAACATACAATTAAAAATAGTTGGAATGGAAATTAATTCACTGATTATTTTATGTATTATTACAGGTGGTGAAAAAAATGAAATGAAGCAGCATGTGAACATGACTAGAACTGATCTACGTTAGGTCAGGTGTAGTCATGTTCACTTAAACATGCAGCCAGCTGGAGCAGCTCCCTGTCTTCAGCCGCCGGATGGCCGTCCTCCTCTGGGTCGACCTCCTCATCTAGCTGGTTACCTGCCTCTATACAAATATTGTGGAGGATGCAGCAGGCGCCGATTACTTTTTGGGCAAACGTCGGGCGGACCTCCAGCACCCTTAAGAAGATGAAACGCCATCGTGTCTTCAGATCACCAAAGGCGCGCTCAACGATGTTTATCAGCCTTGGCATGGTGTCTGTTGTAGCGTGCCTCCACTAGACCTGTACCAAATAAAAAATTAACTTGTAATTTAGGTAATATGCTGATATCTCTTAATCTTCTATCCAATTAATATAATCTATGTATCAATTGTGTGTCATTGTTGGCTCTATTTAAGGACAAGAAGGTAAGAGATCCTACTGGCAAGCTGTTTTCCTATAGGATGCACCGCAGGCCAGCCAGTAGAGGGTCAGCAGCACCTCTATCTCCTGTGGCCATCCATGGACCTTCTGGATGGGCAGCAGCTGAAGGAGGAGGACGATGGTGGCCCTGTTTAGCCTGACGGCTGGTTTCAGGTCCCCTTCATTAAAAAATATTTGGAGGATTGGCACAGAAGTGTTTATCCTCACATATTTTGTTTCTGTTTCTTCCTGTAAATAAAAAATGCCAAATGTTACCATAATTGTTTTTTTCAATTCTCACCTTTTCACACCATAAAACTACATGTGGTTAACATGCAGATTATTATAGTTCTCAAGAAAGAAAGGGTCAAATGTATAGTAGTAAATGTAACAAATGGCTTCCCTTCTCTGGTATTTCTACTATTTCACTGAAAAAATGAACTGAACTAACTGCACATAATTTATAGATTAATCGCTGTAAAGGTGGACAGACAGAAATAACTTTTCCTTAATGAACAATGCTGTGAAGGTTAGACAAAGTAGCTTAACTCTACTCCCTTTACTGTTACTAATATATAAAAATTATGTTTTCATTTTAATTATTTACAGATAAATAGTCACAATTTCAACGTGATCACATGTTTAATACCATCCTCAATGTTGTTTTTTTAAAGATAAAAGTAGGAAATAGGCTGTCAGTCTTAAAAAACCTACCAGTTGGCACAGGCGCTCAACGTCGGACTTTTTATTAAAATTACGCACTAACTCTGTAAACAGGCCACATAGGGAAGCTTAAAAGTATAATGTTCTCGCTTCAAACTACCTGAAAACGTACTTTTGAAGAACAACAGCAGCAGAAAAGGGAGTGTTTAACTTACCACTGTGAGCTCTGCGCTGTCTAGAATGAATCTGCAGCCGCGGTGCATTCAGAGACGGTCAGTCTGAAGAACGCATGCGCGGCTCCTATCTTCGCACTCTGTGCTCCATTAACCAGCCTTGGAAACCGTGACGTCAGGCCACTGTTGTGAATTCGTATTCTCAAAGAAAAAATCCGTATTCTCAAGCAGCCGCTGCTGTTTGTGTTCATAAAGAGTAAAGCACAAATTTAAACTTGAAATTTGTATTTATTAGTTATTGAAGTTGTAACTATTTAAACTGTATGTTGTATCTTTTGAATGTGATTTAAATTATTATGAGTTTACAAATGTTTGTTATGCACAACTTCTGACTGATATGGACACAACTATCTTTTTATGTACAAATCTATTTAGAAAGCTATCTTACCCCATAGATGAGGCCTGCAGTGCTTTAGATGTTCTGGGTTTATCTATGATCTCTTGGATGAGGTTTTGATGCACTATTAGATTAATTCTCATAGACCAAACACTTCGGTGAAGGTGCATACTCTTCCAAATCTTCTGTACTTGCTCTCACTGTTGTCCCAAAACCTTAGACATGTCTTTATATATACCCATTTCCAGTCTGATATATTGACTGACTCCCAGAAGTCTAAAAGGTCTCAACATTCGAAAAAAGCCCCGATTGAAAAGCTAAACTTCTGTCTAAAATGCAAGAGAGGTTCTATTTAATTCTTTTATTTCACAGGTAGGGCAATAACGAGGCCTGGGTGTCTGGACGGCTAGTGAAATTGAACAAAGGCAACGTGGGTAATACCAGTCTATGTATGATTGAACAAGGAGGCACTTTTCACTTTAACCCAGGACTTTTTATTTAGATTCCATTAATGCAAAATCATTTCAAATTAAAGTTTCTTTAGGTGGATTTCCCATTTTAGGATCCATGTGAACTTCCTCAACACAACCACAGGTAAAGGCTCAAAAGAAAATGTATAAAGAACGAAAAGTGCGCCGTCCACCTCCACGCAGGTATTTGCATGGCAAAGTGTATGAAAATAAAGCCGAACGGGCGCCGTGCAGCTCGGGTAGAGCCTGTCGCCAGGTAGCTACGTTATGAAGCTTTTCCCCCTCCTCCTCCTCCTCCTTACAGTTCAGTGCAGGCGCAGAGGTCACACATGTCGTTGCCTGGCACACCAGAGGAGTAAGAGGAGGAGGGCGCGCGCTTTGTCATAATTCATTTTGGGGGTGCGCGTGCACGACGTGGACGGTGACACACACACACACACACCCGCGTGCCCCTCCCTCTTTATGTCAATATTAGATCAGAGCAACACACCGTGCGACAGGTGTCCGCGCGCGCCCCGAGGATCCACTTCCAGGGGAGGAGAAAGGAGGACGGGGAGGAGGAGAGGAGCACCGCGGGGAGGTATAAAAGGTGTATACCTGTCACAGACCGCACACATTTAGTGCGTGGGAAACGTGGGGCGCAAAGCTTGCGCATTTCCCCTTCCTAATTGCTCTACTTCTTCTCAAGGTAGGCCGGAAATTCACACAGAGGATCAGTTCTTTCGGGTTTTTGGTTGATTTATTCTAACTTTCTCTGATTTATTTATTTGATTTTTTCCCCCCTCCCTCCAGAGAACTGAGAAGAGAGAAACCAGCTGCTGTGCTGCAGAGCGGCCTCGCACCGCTTTATACGTGACCTTTCCTCACTCTTCTCCGTATTTGCTTCACGTTGAGCCTCACGTACAATACCTGAAGATGCAGTTTTGTTCGTTCGGCTCGCGTTACGCAGGTACGGGTTGGCATCTGGAAAAGGCACGAAGTAGGACCTTTGGAGCCGGACCGCACGACGAGAGGCACGCTTGCACAGAAAGCCCATCATTTCATGCATAATTAGTTCAGCTAATGTCGTGGCACCAAATATTAAATATGAGTCTTAAAGTTATATAAACGCCGCAAAGACAATGGGTGAAGAGTAAAGTTAGGAATGGCGTTTTATCTGAGATCGCCATGATGATAAAGCCTTCAGTAACTGCCGCGCCAGGTGTGTTTGCAGCCTATATTTCCCTGAGCAGGTACATTGTCTTATTTGCATACAGCTGGCAGCAGTTAATGCTCTGAAGAAAGCAGCTCAGAGTAACTCATTGTTTTTTTAAGTCTCTAGACTAAAGAAAGCAGCGAAGAGTAACTTGTTTCCAAAGTTTGAAAAGTTTTGACTCCTTTATTTGCCGTAATGTTGGTGTAGAATTCAATTTGAGCATCTCTTACCCAACATTTTGTGTGTAGCCTCATATTTTTCAGAAAGAAAGTAAAATACCCAATTTGTCAGGTTGTGAATCTCTCTCCCTCTCCTATGTTTATTCACACCCATCTGGACCGGACACCAGCAGGAAACAGCAAAAGGTCCAGCGCTCAGTCGCACCAGCGCTGAAGAGGTTGACATTTACCAGGACCTGGGAGCGATAATCTCTTGATCTCCCCCCCTTTAGTGTGCTTTCATAATCGTTTTCCCACTGGCAAATTTCGTGATGAGCACGTTTGGTTTAGTTTTTTTTCCACTGTGGGGGTCTGCTCATCACTAACTATGTCCTGCATCACAAAGCGAGACCTCAGGCGAGCCACAGAGATGGCCCTAATGGGAGGTTACGTTAATCGTTAACTAAACATCAACCACACACATACAGGCCATCTGTCACCTGGATTCTATAATGAAGTATTCAACCACTGCAGCTCCTATGTCATCCGTTATTTTTTTATATACTGAACAGAATGGAAACGGTTTTAGGGGTTATGACAATAAATTATGACAAAATAAATTGCTTTCTTATTTATTATCCCATTTTGTACTCAATAACTACCTTTAACTAGAGATTAGGCTACAGCTTTGAACATCTATAGAAGTTTGACAAAGGCCAAACTGCTGAATGGCCACAACACATTTACTGTATATGTATCTAGAATTACATTTTTTAAAATAAAATCAACCATTCTTTGACGGCAAGTTTTGAAAATCATCTGAGGACAAATATTTGTCTAAAAAGGACTAATTGACTTCATCAAACCATGGCCATAGGTTTCATTTTCAGCTCTTTCATGCATATCATCAGCCTGGTATTGTGTCCCCAACACCCTTCATTGTGCCAGAGAACACCTGTATCCTCACCTTACACCTGACATCGTCAGAAAGCCTGTCCTCACCTACATGTTAGGCTTTGCCCGAGAGCCTGTTTGCCTCTGCTTGATTCTCCAGTCAATATTTGCTTTAAAGGCAGTGTAAGGTAGATGGCTCACACTCCTCAGTATCCTGGTTACTTTGCGCCCATTTTAAAATAACTGTCCCAACTGGTCCTTGCTGTTGCTACACCCGTCCTTCCAGCTCCAGCTGCTGTGTTAGTCTGCACAGATCATTTGCTCAGGACCCGGCGTGGAGACTGAGCCACTACAAAACCCTCCTGTTATCCAAATATAGTATTCTCTGTCTTAAAGTTGTATGAAGTATGTTTAGGGCCTTCCAAAAGTCCCGCTTTAACGTTTTTCACTCATACAAACACAATTTTTAATGTATGTTAGGTAGATTTTATGTCACTGGGTTCAAAATACTTTACAAATGGAGCATTAAAAAGTCTGGCATGCATTTTTTTTTGCAGCCACCTTCAGTAAATACTTTGCAGAGGCAATTTTCCTCTTTATTATAGCTGCAGGTCTTTTGCACACCCACCTTTGCAAATCTAGTGATTGATGCCTTTGTCTAGTCGTCTTTGCAAAATAAACTGAGCGCCGTCAGCTGGAGGGGGGGACATCTGTAGACATGAACTTTCATGTCTTGCAGCAGATTCTAAATCAGATTTAAGTCCATACTTTAGAGGAGGCCATCCGAGCACATGACTGGGCTTTGTTTCAAATCATCACATTGTAATTTGTATTTCTGTCTTTGTGTTAATGTTAAAGTCGGGCTCCCAGTCTAAAGCTTTTTTCAGCCTCCAACAGGTTGTCTGCCAGCATTGGTCTGTATTCAGAGTAGGGCTGGACGATATACAAAAAAAGCATGTTGATAAAATATAAATCATATTGATCAATATCTTTAATTATCAACAAATTAAAAACATTCATTTTAAGTCCAGCCCTGGCCATTTTATTTATTTATTTATGTTTTTTTAGCCCTGGCCATTTTATGCTATTGCTTATTGACCTATTTTTTTTAGATAAAAAAACAACAACACACAAACACTAAATTCAAACTGAACCCTTTATTCAACCAACTTATTTCCCCCCCCCACCCCCAAAAACTGCAAGTTTAAAAAAAAATAACTCTTAGAAGGGGCGGAGCTTGGTGACGAGCGTTCCTGTTTGTGATTGGTTGGGAGGATTAATGACTGTAGTATTAATCTACATGATAGGCCAGAATGCAAAAGAAAGGAAAACTGTTATTTTATTGAAGTTTTTATCGACCCCTGTCTGTCGATTGATATATATTGTTATTGAATTATCGTCCAGGCCTAATTCAGAGCCATACCCCTTCCCATCATCTCTGACCAGCGTTCCTTTCCTGCTGAAATATACCACTCTCATAGCATGGTGCCGCCATCTTGTTTTATGAACTTAATTTAATTTAGGCATAACCAAAGGGGGGTGGAAAACACGTACACAGCAAACTTCACTGATTTTTATTCAAAAAGCATTTGGGAAACTATAATTTACTTTTTTACTTTACAATCGAGCACTGCTTTGTGTTGGTCCATCGCATAAAATCACAATAAAATGCTTTGGTTTTGTGGCTGTAACCTGACAAAATGTAGAAAAGTCCAACATCCCAGAAAAGCACTGCAAACTTGCTCTTAGAAAAATGCTTTTTTTTATTATCATGCACACAGTCGCCTAGCTCATTCGGTTTGATTTTTTCATGTCACTTTCAAAACCATTAATCTACGATTATTTGTTGTTTTCCTTTATTTTCACACTGGAGTTTCCAATGAAACTGACCACGAAAGAAACCCAACCAGCACATGGTTTATGTCGTTGTCCCTGACAGTTGTATCGTCTCACTTCATTATGCCTTCTGTCTGCAGTGACCCTTTAAACTCTGGTCTGCTGGGCCACACTGAGACATTAGCAGCACCGTTTCTATCTCTACAGCATCAACATGATTGCATTTGTTGAGCCTGTCCAACTCTTTGGTAATATCTGTATATGGTGGAGTTGAGTGAGTGCTACCCGGAGGCTGTCATTTCATCTGTGTGTGTGTGTGTGTGTGTGCTGCCTGTAGGCTGTGCGCTGTTTCCTCTGACAGTTACTGATAATGAAGAGCCATGCAAATGCCTAAGGCCTGTTCCCCCTCCAATGAGACTCTTCTTTTGCTTCCCGACTCTCTCATACTGAACTAGCAATGTCGGATCAAAGAGAAAAGTCTCCATTTAAACCGGTCTTGGAAAGGATATCTAAATATTTTAGCACTGACATCTGGTCTAATCGCATCAGGCTAACATTTTGC
Source organism: Fundulus heteroclitus (assembly GCF_011125445.2). Classification (NCBI taxonomy): domain Eukaryota; kingdom Metazoa; phylum Chordata; class Actinopteri; order Cyprinodontiformes; family Fundulidae; genus Fundulus; species Fundulus heteroclitus. The sequence goes on along the minus strand of NC_046367.1, from coordinate 36,595,396 downwards.
CCGTTATAAATGAAACTGAGAGTGCAGACAGCCTTGCGTGGGAGCTTGTCGTCACTCTTTAATATCGACGGCAATTCCGGGTTTCCGTTGCCGACACCAATGACGACTTGCGAAATGTTCAAATCTATCGAATACTTTCTCTGTATTTTGCTGTCCAGCTGCTCGGGTGTCCAGTAAGTGGAGGTGGCACGAGCAGATGTCCTGCTCACATCATCCTTACCTGGATTAGTCCCCATGGTAACGTTCCAGCTGGAGGAGGGCATTTGCTCAGGGCAATCTACATGTCAGCATGCTCGTGTGTGTGTGGATATACAAACAGTTGTGTGTGTGTGTGTGTGTGTGTGTGTGTGTGTGTGTGTGTGTGTGTGTGCGTGAGCACAAAGGTTCAAATGGGAACAGTTCAGTTCAAGATCTCAAAATCAAGAGAGAGAATATTTAAATGTAACGATTTAAATAGGAACATTTTGACACGCGTGTGTGTGTGTGTGAAACGTGTGCGGTACGTTCTGAGGAAACAATAAACAGAGAACGGAAGCCTTCATGCAGAGTTCCTGCGAAAAGGAGACAGTAATTGGCAACTGTTGGCCGTGTAATAAAAAAAAAAAGTAGTGAGGAAAGGTGAATAAACCATGATGCCAGGCAATTATCTCCCTTTTCGTTAGCTAATAAAACAACCAAAAAAAGATAGTTCAACTGATTTATTCCCATAAATGCTTGATAGACATAAATGAATATCTATCAACAAACAGCAGTGTTGGGTTGTTTATCCTTCTCCTTGCAGTACTTTTTTTCCCCTTCCCTATAATGTTTTCCCCCAATTTACCTTTGAACCATAATGGTCATTTTGACTCATTGATGCTCTGGCAAAAACACATTAACTGCACGTTCTACTGTTCGACTTTCACCCCCAGTGCACTGACGGCATACAACACTTGACACTCCAGAGTTTCAAAAGGATGGAGACAACCCACAAAAATATTTTTTTCTGGTGTGCTGCATTTATCCACAAGAAGAACAGGCCCAGAACTTCAATCTGCACGAAACACATTCAAATGAGACGCAGTTTCTCTAAGTCTGAGAAGATGGTCATCAGCCAGAATTAGGCGGACTGCTCTCCTTAGGTTGGAGGTCCATCTCGAGCGGAAAAGATCAAGTATCTTGGTGTCTCGTTTACGAGGGATGGTAGGATGGAGCAGATGAATTGATGGATTGGAGTCTCATCTTTAGTAATGCGAGTCCTGCTCATGTCTGTCAAGGGGAAGAAAAAACTAAACCAACAAGTGACGCTCTCATTTTACAAGAGCATCTATGTTCTGACCTTGGGGTATGCTAATAGAATATGAATTGTGAGTGAAAAACTAAGATCCTGGATAAAAGTTGGTAAAATAAGCTTCATCTGTTGTCTGATTCAGCTTCTATTGCCTCTATTGAAAGAAGTACCTGTGGTGGTTCAGACTGATTTGAAATAATCAGTCTGAAACGTAAGTTTATATTAATGTGAGACTTCACTACTGTTTTCAGGCCTGTTAAAATTACTTTTATTTATAGCTGTTGGGATGTAGGAGCTTCCCAGTCTTTACAATCTGATGATTTTCAAGGTAAATTCTGTCTGGGGTTCTACGGAGGTCTGGTGTTCCTGACCTGCCACAGTTTAACAATTATATGTTAAGACTTGGTTTTATTTATAAATTAACATTTTTTCCAAGATTTCAAGATTATTCTGAGCAAGACGAAACAGGTAACATTTAACTTCAAAGAGACAAAAGCAAACTTGCAAGCACGGTCCCAAGCGGTTGGTTCTAAGTTTTACCAGCAACACTGAAGTAAAGAGATGAGCACCCTGTTTGTGCTGTACTGTGATGTAGTAACCAGTAGATGAGTCATCTGACCAGTTTAAACATATGAATGGAGTTGTTATGCAGCCAGATAAGGATTCAAAGTAGAACCACATAGTGCTAGCTCTGTGCCGGACTCCACTCACCCCCCCCCACACACACACATGCAAATTTCCCTCTTCCTGGCTCTATTTTACAGGGAAATAAGCTGTGGATGTCTATATAGGTGAGTGGGTGGATGTGTGCTACTTTTGTGCTACATATTTCTGCACAGACACCAACTTTCCACAAGGTGACCAAAGTTTCACACCAAAATGCCATTTCTGAGGTCCTAGTTAGGATTAGGGTCATAATCAGATTTTTCTATTATAACAATTGTTTTATATTGGTTATTGATGATATTGTGTGTGTCTGTGAGTAATACAATAAGCATGAGTCATTTAATCAGACCTGGTAGAGGGAAAAAGGAAAGCATAGTTCCTGTACCAACCCCCAAAACAAACACCTGCACAGTCACAATTGCTCAGGCGAAACACACGGTCACACGTTTCTGTTTCACATTATTTTCAGGGGACGTTACATCGAAAGCTAACAACCTGCACAACATCAGCTTGACATCATGTTCACTTGGATTTTGTCGGTAAAAGAACGGCAGGTTGAGGTGGCCTGACAAGGCAAACAGAGTTGTACCTCACACCATGAGTAGAGCAAGCACACACACACACACACACACACACACACACACACACACACACACACACACACACACACACACACACACACACACACACACACACACACACACACACACACACACATCTGTGTCTATATAAGCCTTTCACCTGCTCATCACCTGCTCTGGGTGCAGGCAGGCTGACACACTCTAATGGACACACATGTAGAGAGACGGACAATGGATGGGCTGACGGTGGACAAAGAGAAAGCTGTTCACACAAGTAAACAGCACACTTACTCTGCAGGTGAAAGAGCCTCGCTTCACATCTGACCAAAATTACCGAGAACTCCATCATATGCGATATTTAGCGAGAAAAGAAAAGAAAAAAAACCTGAATTTAAGAATGCAGGAAGTCCAGCAAACCTGTAGATGCCTTAAGGTTTAATTAGCAACAAATTCAGCAAATTCATTCCACACAATGGAGCCATTAGTTTCAAAGGGCGGGCAGTTTCATTGATGGAATGATTTCAGTTTAAAGAACATTATCCAAATAAAGATCAGAAGATAACAAAAAGCAAAGCAAAACCTGAAATTATTCGCAATAAAAATGTATTTGTGCTTTTCACTCCTTGAAATGTAATGCATATATACGCCACTAGATGTCACTAATGGTGAAGAAAACACATGACCAAATTCAAAAATGCGTCTTTACGCAGTGGATTTATTGTGATCGTGTTTCTGGTTTTAAACCATAAATGCAGCATAAAACATAAGCAGTCAAATCTTGCAATATACAGAATTGCCTTACCTACTATAAAACGTATTGAAAGAATTAGCAACACAAATGAATAGTGTGCTTTAAGATTTACCTCATTCACAATATAAACATTACAGGGTGACTATTGAAATGGAAACCTCTTCATCCCTTTTGTTAAATCTAAACCAAATTTATTCCTGTGTTACTCTTCACTAATCTATCTAAATGGCAGAGTGGTTAGATCAGAGCGCTTGCCTCCTTGAAAGGCTGCAAGTTCCCCAGTTTGAGTCCTGCACACTGCCACTAAAAGACAGCTAAAAATATTTAGTATTTCCTTATTTGTGAAACTGATACCAAAGTCAAACTTTAAGAAGATGCTCAAGATTCCTCATTTTAACACAGGGGGAAAGCTGCCATTTTTTGTAATAGTTCTCATAAAAATGCCTCTTTATTCTTGTAATTTTCTGGCACTGTTATTTTGGGGATTGCAGGCTGAAAGGTTTGGTAACCTCTGCTATAAGGGATGGGTTAAATCCACATTTAATTTCATTGGGATGTACAAAGCTGCAATTAAAAATTAAAGTTATCATTATTAATTAAGTTTGTTAGACATTGGCTTTATAAGGCAACAAATTCAACAAAATTTAATTATGATTTAAAAAAAAAAAACCCTGGTTAGTTTTGTTTAGACCGACGGAGATAGGCATCCCTCTAACCCTGCACGGATAAGTGGATATGGACATTTGATGGATGGATGGTTCTAGTATTTATTAGTTTACTGGATACAGTCAAAGGTATCAGCACATGTTTTAAATATAACACCCTTAAAATAAGCAAATATTTCAGGGTGGGTTACACGTTTCAAATAAAATCACTTGTGGCACAATTATTTACCCCATGCTATAATCACTTTCTACGACCTCTTTCGGTAGAAGACGTCACTTTGTCTTCTTTTATACCATTTCACAATTAGCATTATCTCTCCAGATCATCTAGAGCCCTGGATCTTCTTTTGCTCTCTTCTTGTCAGCTCACCCCAAAGGTTCCTTACAGGATTTAGACCTCAGGACTGATACGGCCTCAGAGCATGATTCCTGTGTTGATTTGGACATGTTTTGTTTCCGTGTGCTCTTAAGTACTTGACTGGCAAAGTTTAACCGTAGCCTCTTGTCTCCAAGACAGATCCGCCATATTTTCATTAAAAATCTCCTGGCATTTCGTAAGGTTTATGATACTACCCACTCATGTTCATGGGAAAATAAACACACACTGTTACAGATCATCCACCAGACTTGAGGTGCATTTCCACATTTTCCTCCAGTGTTTAATGCTAATAATATGCTAATAAGATGACTCTTATTCCTATTTGACTAAAGAACGAAGCTGCAGCTGAAGTCCCAGAAGAGTTGAATAAACTCTACATGGTTAGTTGTGTGACGGTGGAACAGAAAACTAATTTTCTTAGCATCACTTCCAAACAACCACTTGGCATGTAGATAACATCTGCTGGTTGTTATGGTGCCAAGATGCTCCATAAGAAACAGCAACCTCTGCGAAATATTGCTTGTTTTAACTATTTTAATAGAAATACTCAAATCAAAGGCTGGAACCTTTCTAAAATGTTCAATCTGAGACTATGCTACAATGCTACAATAGAAGCGCTGTCATGTTCTGTTGTTGGATCGGACCCAAACACAAGCAGGCGGCAGGCAAAAACCATGATCAACAAGAACACCTGCCATGCCCTGCCAGTCCTGACCCCTCGTACTCCCCTTCCCTCCTTCCTTCCTTCCTTCCTTTCCTGTACTGGTTTTCTCAGGTGTTTTACCCATTCTCTCCAGATGGGGGAGCTCCAGTCACAGACTGCGGTCACCACAGCTGTGTCCCATCTTCTCACCTGGAAGGCAGCATTAAAGGCCAGCTGAGCCATCTCCAGTTGGTTCTTTAACTCTTATGGTGTACATTGGCTGCTCTTAAAAGAGTTTATTTCCTCCTCTGAAGATTGCTCTCCCAGCAACTCTTTCATTTTCTTCCTCTGTTAGTTCTTGTGAACTCTGTTGTGGGAAGTGCCTGAGAGCTCCTCAGGCTTCAAGACTCACAGACTCCTGGCACACACACACACACAAACAGAAAGAGAGAGAGAGATATGTAGGGTGGTTGCTCCGCTGTTCATCATGAACTCACTGGCTCACCTTGGACTGCTGAACCTTCCCCTCTCTATTGCAGGACAGCTGGAAAATTACTGTGACCCCATTACTGAAGATCTTCTAAACTACTGTCTGGATCTTAAATCTTCCAACAGTGTTTCTAACTGAACAGACTCCCCGGGGTTTTGTCCAACGGTTCATCTCCAATAAAACCTTTCTATCTACTATTACTCACCCTCTGAGTTAGCTCATTTGAGTCATTTGTTCTACAGTTATGGCAAAAAACCATGGGAATGATCTTGCAGACAGCTGGATACACAAACGGGGAACAATGAGGTGAAAGTGATGCGTCGGTGATACATTAGGGATACAACAGGAACCGTGATGGGGAGCAACAGAAGAATCCTGTGAGGAGTGGCTGGAAACAGGAAGCCTGTTTGGGAAAAAAAAAGACTGGAGTGGCAAACAGGTGAGTGTAATTAACCAAAGACATTACAACCGTGGGGACCGCGATAAGGGGAAAAAAAACTGATTAAACTCCAAAGGGACACGCTGAGAACCCAGTAAACCATAATAAAACAGAGCACAAAAGAACACTAAATGTAATACTCAAAACAAATAGTTTGAAGCAAATGCAAAGGAATCACTGGGTATCAGTGACAGAACCCCGTAGTAACCAGACGATAACATAATACAATAAAATACCAAAACTGAACATCAAGTTGACTGATAAAAACCTCTTGATCATTGCAAGACATCTTTTTCTTCTGATTATTATAATTCTTTGCCAGCAGTGCTAGTAAGTGTGGCTGAAACTGTACCTGTTCCTCAAATTGCACTTGCTCCAGCTCTCAATTTTGACCTGCATTCATCACAATCATGTGTTATTGTCCTGAGAGTCATGGTCTAACAATTGTCTTTTTCTGAACCCAATGAAAGGAAGGTGGTAAACGACCAAATATGGCCCAAACTGTTTCTGGCCATACGGACAGAAAACCCACACTCCATCACTGCATCACTTCCTCCAGCTGACCAGTACGGCCTGGGATAGAAGCAAATATGAAATTAACACACGCCCAATGTCCTCTCCGTGCGGAACGCCCCAACCCCTTTCCCCCCCCACCCCCACCTCGAGTTTTGGATCCAGTTTACCTACAGCAGAGAGAGGGGGGATCAGTTCCCAGAATGTCTCTATTATCCTGCTACACCAATCAAACTGTTGTGTCAGTGCGTTGCCATTGTATAGTCCTGGGTCAGGTTGCCAGCAGCCATGGCTGCCGTATTGATGACTAAGTCAGTTTGGGGCTCTGTGGACAATGGCGCTCTGGAGCCTCCACAAAGCACGAGGCTAATGCTGCCCTTTCAGGCGGCCTGCTCAGCTGCTGAGTGTGCAAGGCTGCCGGGCAAATGGAACGGCGCAGGTCCAGGGGGGCCCAGCCCTATAAAAACACAGGCGGGGGTCTCTTCGCTGACATTGATTATACTGGATCTGTCCCACCTCAGTACCTTCTGTAAGTATGCCCACATGTTGCTGCAAACTGCAAGAAAGCAGATACAGTCGGAGGGAGACGGCTGTGAGTGACTGAGGTGGAGCCCAGCAGGAAACAAGATGGTCCTCATATTAAGCGTCACCGGCAGCTGATGGGTGCAGTTTGAGTTACTCTCTGGAAACACTGAAGCCACTTTATGCTGTTGTGACGCCTTGGGAGAGATTGGCATGGGATAATCGTTATTATCTATTGGTTATGTATCTTAAATCTTGGAGGATAAATCAGAGTAACGCTTCGCTGGTTTTTAGCGAGCTTGTCTTTGGCTTGAAAAATCTCCAGTGCTTTATTTTTCAAACTAGTGGTATTCAGTATTTCGTACAGTTGTGGTTCTTATAACATATTGTCTGCTGAGAAACAAAAGGATGAGTGAATGGATTTTTTTAATCAGTTTTTACCCATTACATTTGTGAAAGTTCAACATTTTCTTCATCTTATTTCTTTTAATTTGAGGTAAAATAACTAAAAGGTCACCTTTAATTGGACTCGTGGTAATTTGGTGTCTACTTTAACACACCTGATGTATTTTCTTGACTGAAATTCAAGATTCTTGGAAATTAGCCCCCTATTTTGTGAATTAAATGTAGTTTTTGGCCCCATTTTTTTTGTCTGCAGAGAAGCAGCCCCCAAAGGGAGAAGCAGCAGCCATGAACACTCAACAGATGGAGCAGATGGGCCAGTTCAAGATCACAGTCTGGGAGGAGGAGAACTTCCAGGGCAAACGCTGTGAGTTCCACCTGGAGTGCCAGAACATCATGGAGAGGGACTTCAACAAGATCCGCTCCATCAAGGTTGAGAATGGACCGTAAGTCAGGCATCCTGTGGGTTCTTGTTTTCATCCTGCTGCTCTGATTGGACCGTCTTTAACTCCTGATGTCCAAAACGCATTCACTTTCTGTTTTCTTTTGTGTTCGTGGATGCTGCTTGAATTATTTGCTGGTAATTAGCTTTGCTGATGATATAGATTAGCTTTACCTATGCAGATTTGCACCATGTTAATGCTAGACATTAGTCCAGCTTTTAGTAACAATGCATCTTCTGAGAAACATGTCGGTTTCATAATTTTGCTTGTATGTTAAAAAATATATATTTATATATCAGGATGATCCTGGTGAAAGCGATTCATAAAATTAAAGAAATTTCTCTTGATTTGCTTGAAAAAATCTGTTATAAGGAGAAACCGCTCAAACAAAGATCCAATAAAGAAATCCATAAATATAGAAATTAGAACCTGCGCTCTTATTACATTGATATTTGGTATGCATCACGTGCGTGCGTGTATATGCATCCAAGTGAGACGGTGTTTCCGATAAGAGCTGGCTGTGTGCAGCTGCTGGGTGCGAGCCAGAACGGCCGCCTGGCTGACTGACTGACTGCTGATCAGATAAGGCGCCCTGGGTGCAGCAGCACTGCAGAGCTTAATGTTTGCTTTGTGCCTGATGGCGACAAAAGACGCTGCAATCTGTTTTTATGTGAGACCAAACTGTGGGTGCAGGGATCCGTCTATCACAGGCGGACATGTTGCATGAACCAATTTTTTTTTGTGTGTGTGTTTTTGTAGCATTTCCTTCTTCGGTTTCTCTGATCCTCATTTCTTTCCGCTGTCCAGGTGGGTGGGCTACGAGTACCCAGAGTTTCAGGGACAGCAGTTTATCCTGGAGAAGGGCGACTATCCTCGCTATGAGGCCTGGAGCGGAAACAGCAGCTACAGAACCGAGCACTTGCTTTCCTTCAGACCCATCAAGTGCGCTGTGAGTCCCCCTCACGCAACCACTTTGAGTAACTTACTTCTGCTTGTTATTAGCATTAGTAGCTATGCCGACAATTGATTGTAAACGTATTAATTATGTGTACAGTATTGATATTAAATAAGGTAATATTGTTTGCTCTGCAGAACCACAGTGACAGCAAGGTGACCCTGTACGAGTGTGAGGACTTCCAGGGCCGTAAGTTCGAGATGTGCGATGACTACCCCTCCCTACAGGCCATGGGCTGGTGTAGCAAGGAGGTGCCCTCCATGAAAGTCAACTCGGGAGCGTAAGTCACTCTCCTAATTTGGTTTCCTATCTTTGCCTCATTGCAGGCCTACTTTTTATAGTCAGTATATTTTTTCCCCCCTCATATGTTGCTTATTATGTAGTAATTTCTTATAGATTTAGATATTTCCTGATGCGAGTAAGAGGGAAATTAGGATACTGAAGCTCAGTTCTTACACCTGCATTTATGTCAATGTAAAACCTAAATCTTCTCATACTGTCGCTGTGTCTTCCGAATTGACCCGAATCCCCTGGCTTTACCGTCCCTTTTGCCCGTCCTCTTCCCTTTTTGCAGCTGGGTGGCCTACCAGTTCCCCGGCTACCGTGGCTACCAGTACATCCTGGAGAGAGACAGACACCAAGGCGAGTACCGAAACTACAACGAGTTCAGCACCCAGGCCCACACCAACCAGGTGCAGTCCATTCGTAGGATCCAGCACTAGATCTTCACTCTGCCTGCCTGAACCAACTTAAAAAAAATAATAATAAAAAGAAAGAAAAAAAAAAGAAAACTTCCTTTCTAATTGCTTCCTCTACCTTGAACCCTGGACAGACCTCTGTCACAGAACAGTAGACTGATACTATCTATCACTCCGTGGCTCTGGATGTATGGATATACACACTACTACCATGCCAAAGCATGTTCTTGAAATAGGAAATAAAGGTTTTTCTTCCAAACTAGAGGCTGTTTGTTGGTATTCTTTTTTTTTCTTCACCTCCAACAAAGTTTATCACCTCGATTACCCCTTCCGTGGCAACATCGGAGCCCATTTAGCTTGGAGAGCAAGGCTGCTATCGAAGGTAGATATTGATTTGTACTTATCGAGGACATATCCAGCCTTTTAGTGGACTTTCATGGAGAGATTTGATGCTGTTAGGCTTTAGGATGTGTAGTATTGTTCTTGTCATACTGTATTTTTATTTCCAATAAACGAGAGCATGAGATTACTATTGTTTCGATCATTTGTTTTTACAGCTGTTATGATTTGCACGCATTTGCTAACTAAAAGAAGTTTCACCGAAAACCCGAGGGTATTGATAATAGTTGGTAGTTTTTTCAATTTGAGTCCATACTTCACTTTCGAGCATCCAGCTGAGACATTTAGGGGGAGACCTTTTTGCTTTAGCATCGACAACTGGTCAACAATATCCCAAATAAAGAAATATATATTTTTACATAGAGTCTTGTGTATTATTTGTGTAACTCACTTTTGTGAAAAAGGTTAGCTCTCACTGCATTTCTTAGGGTTGGAGCTTGCAGAGAGGGGGAGATTTACCGTTTCACTCCAGATTATACAGATTTCTAGCGTTTATGGTCTAGGCAGTAGTATATTTTGCATTAATGTTACTCTTTGCAACCTCCTCTCTTCAGGTCCCCCAACACACACCCACTCCCTCACAAAGCTTGTTCTGCAATAAATTGAAACCTTTTTTATCTAATTTTTTTAACTTTAAAAAATAAAATAAAGCTTTGTGGTTTATGGAGAGGCAGATTGCCTATACAGTATGCTAAATTCAGCAATGTTTTTGTTTCCGATCACAAACTGCATTATAAAGAGTCTGAAGTCAATGCTGAATTATTTGCCCAAGGTCTGACCAATCTATACATTGTGTTTTGAGACTAAAGTGATGCTAAGAAAGAACATTTCTTGTGTTTGTTATATATGTTTTGTAGAATACTTCAGTTTAGTTTTGACCATCTAAATATTCAAAATTTCGAGCTACAGATAAGCAAAAACAATCGAGGTTACCGAAAACACACTAATCTAAATTAGTGTCTAATTTAAAACTACAAATTTGACCCCAACTTTAGCGTCACAATTCAATTGTAGCAATTTTCGTGTTGCCATTTACTAACTTATGAACATCAACACACAACTATGAACAAGGAAAAGCTAAATAAATGCAAAATAAACCAACTGCATGCTAAGCTGATGAATTGCTAACAAGAAAATTTATAGAAGGATCACAAAATTCACTATTCAAACTCCAACTTGCTACAGAGACATATGAGATTGAGCTACTGACACGTCAGGTATTCATAAAAACCTTTGAGCAAATAGCAAAACTGATTCAAAATTCAATGCAAGACACTCGTTAAACCTGAGGAGGGCACACATAAATTACTTTTGGACACAAAAGCAGGATTTCAACAGTAAATGGTCAAAAATAATGACCAGGATAGGTGGCCAGAGCTATAAAACACCCATGTATATAGTTGATTAGCCAAAAATAAAAAGTTGATTTGGGGGTGAGTTACCCTTTATATCACATGGCATGTTCTATTGTCTTTCCCATTTTGATGAGAAATTGGCTCTGGTTCAGGTTACATTTACATGTAAGCAGGAAATCTTGGATTACTACTTACTGATACTCAGATACTCTGACAGACATAAAGCGTAACAAACAAACTTGAAACATGCTTCAGTTTACGTTTGTTTTATAGAAATTAAACAGGTACTTTTAGAAATAATTTTACCCTTATGAAAACATTTATTCAAATTAAAGAGTGGATTTTCAAAAAAATATTATGCCCAAGAAACTGGGCCATGTACAGGTCATATTTTATAGTTTTCCTTATTTTATACTTGCTGTGGGGCTCAGTTTTGATAATAGTGTGTCATTCTATGCTAGAAGAGTCTAAAAAAGACATGATTTAGTCGTTAAGAGCTGTCCTTATAGGTGTGTTTTGCTATGGTTTCTTAGTACAGCAGAGGTCCATATACGGAACCAAAGTTTGATCTCTTGTGCTTTCAATTCCTAAAGAACCGTTTATTCACACCCACCATCAACATTTATTTTGTTACATAGCTTGACTGTTGTGAAAAAAACTGTTGCAACTGATTCTTATTAAAGGATGTCCTCGTTAAATAAACCAAATCAGGATTATCAAAATGACAGAATCCAATAACTCTAAAAGGGGCTGATCAGATGGGAAATTTCGTCTTTTAAGCACACCTATCAAGCAATTTTATAGATTTACTACAGTTTTCAAATAAGTGCTTCCTTTAACAGTCAAGCAGCTTAGTTTTTGTTTGCTGATTCTAATGTGACACCATTGTGTTTATCCAAGATGTCCGCCAGGATCCTGGTGTGTGTTTACCTCCACTTGTTGGTCCAGGACGCTGGATTCCGTGTTTCACTCCACGGAGTCCCAACCGGCTTTAGCGTCCCACGCCCAGAAACAACAGGATCTTCAATAAATGTGTAACTATGCACACACACCTTTCTCAAATATACATTCCTCTACAACCTGATTAAAGGAGCTGCAGCGTGGCTCACACAGAAGGGACACTGGAGCAGAGCAGTGAGCTGCAAGATGCTCTTAACACAAAGGTAAGTTAAGACTCAGTGGCAAGAGGACGCCTGCTCTCATTCATTATAATAGGTTTGCTCACTAAGGCTTACAGGATTGACTGCTGTATTTAATACCTGGCTCAACTAATTAATGCTTGCATCCTTAATTGAAACCGTTCTAAACTATTTTCAGAAAGTTTGTAAGTTACGATAGTCTGCTCTTTAGTCCAGATAAGACCGGTTTTCATAGCAAAAAGAACAAATATTTTTACTTTTTTTCAGCGGTTCTCTTGTGGATTTCTGACTTTTTATTGGAAGTTATCCTGCCGATTATCTCATGATTGCATCCTCGGACTCAAGTCTTGCTTTCGAGGCTTGTTTTAAGTTGCCTGCGGCTTGTATTTGGACACAGGCAGCTAAAGCAAGTCTTGGACGCCAGAAACATGTCAACGGGGACATCTGACAACAAAAGACTGATTGATGTAACATTGCTCTCACTGATTACTGCGTTTGGTCTCAATCTCAAATCCTCGAGGGCGGACGTCCTGCAACCTTTAGATGTGTCCCTTGTTCTACACACCTGAATCAAATGACTAATCTGTCTCTCTAACATGCAGTCAAGGGCTGCAGAGCTCTGCTAATGAGCTCATATTGATGCCAGGAGTGTTGAAGCAGAGGATGCATTTAAAAGTCGTCGGACTCTTGAGGACGGGAGTTTACAATAGAATAAAATTCAACTTTATTGTCCCTGCACATGTCATATGTACGAGCAACAAAATGCAGTTTGCATCCATCCAGAAGTGCTTCAGTAGTGCACAATAACAATGTTATGATTGTGCTATGGTTGTAAATATAAATTAAAGTATATATGGGCTATGAGTGTATTACAACTAAGTATATGTATATACAGGCTATAAATGTGCTATAACTGTAAGTATAAATGTATACAGGCTATGTTATGAATGTGAAAGGTTATAAATACAAAGTATATTGTCTCTGTACTATGACTATAAGTATGAGTATGTGTGTATACAGGCTATAAATGTACTATAACTGTAAGTATAAATATATACAGGCTATCAGTGTACAAACTACGAACAAGTAATGAATATGAAAGGTTATAAACAGACTATGGAGAATAATCAGTATATGAAGATAGATGCAGATTACCAATACAAAGCAGGTGTACAGTATTTACAGTAGTAGTTAGCTAAAAGGTAAATATACAGGTAGGTAGTTGTAAGTGGTGGTTCAGTCAATGTGTTGTTGTTTTGTGTATGAAGATAAAAATAAATTTGTTATTGTTGCTGTATGTATTTTGGTGAAGATTCAAGACATTCAATTATAAGTCATTCAGGTCATGATCAATGAAAAAATAACAAAAAGTTAAAGAAACTTCATAGACCTGCTGACGAGGTCTATGGTGATTTGAACTCCACTCTACTCCAGACATTTTTAACTGAGAAAGCTTCCTGGATGGGAAGCGAAACGTCTTCAGTTTCAGAATAGAAGTCCAGTTGTTTTGTTTTTTAACCCCTTTTTTGGGTTGTGTGTATGAAAATACACAGAATATACAAATTATATCTTACGGTACAAATTTCTGTTTGACATCCCACAGTGTGTAGTGGCAGTTTATTAAAAATCTAGACTCACCAGCTCTAAAGATTATTTAAAATTATTGATGTTGTGTTGTGTTACTCTTTGTTCAATATAATTTCCTTTCTTGTGTGCATGTCAGAATTCCTGTCAGGTAACTGATGGGGAATATCGATTATTAACCAACTATTCATTTTGGTTGTATTGAGGCAAAAATATGAGCATATAATATGAAAATGCTAACAGTTTTATAATGCTGAAAATATTCTGAAAACTCTGAAACATTCTCGTTTATGAAAAGATAGAGACAGAAAACTTGCCATGGATCCATCAGCATATACCACTGTTCTCTTTCAGATGCATCAGGTAATAATATGCCTGTTGTAGAGTTTGCATTTGCCTTCAGTGAAGCTGAAACAGATGATCAAATTGAATGGGTAGAGAAAACAAAAAGATCAGAACGATATGTACCAATATGTATCTATGAGTCAAAGCATGGAGTACTGTACTGTTCTATTTATGGGTTTAATTCGTTTTTTTCTCCCATGTTTGTAAAATCTTTGTTCAAGTTTGCAGTTTTTGCATTGGTATATATCATTTAATGGAAATGCTTATTAAATAAAATGTAATATGCCCCATTTTATGAGAGCCAGTGGTTTAATTAAATTAATAAAATCTGAATAAAATTTGTTAAATGTGTTGTATGTCTTTATTTATAAGAAAATGTTTTAGATGCATTTCGGTTCAACTCATACCTGATCCATAGGGCCGACAATGTTTCTGAAGTTGGACCACCCTGATGTTGCTTGTCAGATGTGAGAAGGTGACAACAACACCGTTATATGCAAAAACCTGTGAAGCAGGCTGCAGGCAAACTGACAGGTATCAAAACTGTTCAGTGCATGGAAGATTACACAAGGTTTTAAAAAGTATGTCACACATTTACTCTAATACCAATTATTTGCATCGTGTATAAATAATTGCCTTAAGACATCACCCAAAGTCTACCTGTATTTAATCTAATCTCAGTGTAAATCCACCTATTCAGTAAAGGCCTAACAGGTTTGTTTGAGAACAGTAGAGAACAAACAGCATCATGAAGACAAAAAAACTCAGCTGACAGGTGTGTTGAATAAATAGTCTGTAACATTTCTGCAACCGTGGCGTTTCCTGTTAGATGAACGCTTTGCCAGCCAGGGACACACCTCTGACAATGACCTTCAACTGATTTGAAATACACCCATTTACTGCTTGTAAACAAAGATGGCTGTGCGCAGCGTGGCACCGGAACAATGGCAGCTAGCTCAGTGTTATCGAGGCACCTGAGTGCATTATCCGCAAAAGATCATTTTAGAAACCTAACTTTAACAAAGTTAAACCAGCTTCCAGGTCTGTGGACAGTTATTCAATGAAAGCAAGACATGAGGAAGTGACCCATTGTTCAATAACCTGATATTTTTACACATTTGGTGGAAAAACCAAGTGTCTCCACAAGATAGAAGCTACGAACAGTATTTCAAAGCCAACACCAAAGCATATTACATATGGCAATGGAAGAGGCAATACGTTTAACAATGGTAAGAGAGACCAGGGCTAATAATCCCTGCATTTCCATCTTTGCTTCAGGTCTCTGTTTTTGATAAGTGTACACAAACACAGAAGGTGCGAAATCGGAACTCTGCCAGTCGAGCGACATTTCACAACTCAATAAATCATTCACATGGGCATTTGTTCGTTAGCCATGAGCTAATGCTATGTATCCAGATTTAACTGCATGAAACAGCGTGTTTATGCATTACAAACAATTGTTTACAAAGCCCCGGTTTCTAGGTGAAAGCCAACAGTAGACAGATAACCTTACCGGATATAAAATGAGCACTGCCCACACGTGCATTTTTGATAGTGTCCTCTGTCCAATCCACATGCTTGTTAGCTGCTACCATGACAACCTTAAAGGCAACAACCTGACATATTGATGCCAGTGGTGATAATTGTTTGCCGTTTGATTTAGTCTTGCTTCCTCCTGTGCTGACAGACAATGGGTATTCACTATCCGTAGGTTAGTCCTCTGTTGCACTAATGCGTGTGAAACCTCCTGAATATATAGGATGTAAGTGGATATGTACAGGGGCACTGCTACTTAGCAATTTTGCTAAGTAACATTACTGCCCCCTACTGCTCTGGAGTTGTAAGCACAGTGACCTCGCCCAGCACACTTCTCAGGTGTTTCTCATAACCTGAAGCTTTGTTATGGACGTCTAATCATTTCTTGGGACATTCACCTACGTTTTAGTCAAATCAGTCGGTCCTCAAACACGCACAAACATATACTCCTTTGAAAGTATCTTATTCCACAGCTCAAGTGACTTGGATGTCTATGGATAGAATTAAATTCACTGACACGTAAACTGACTGAAAAATACATTCCTGCTTATGGTGTGAAGTCCAGAAAAGCCGTAGTAAATTACTACTGACTCAGCAGTCTGGTGAATCCACAGAAACATTGGGAAACATACTCTTCTTCAATTCAGTAAACTACAGGTAGTTATTACTCTTATGGAAAGGTATTTTCAGCCATTTGATGAGTATTTACTAAAATTACAAGATGTGTTTTGTAGGAGTGGTGGCCTAGTGGTTATGGAGTCGAGCGTTTGTGTCTTGGAGAGGCTGCAAAGGTTGTCGGTTTGCAACACAGTCTGTCACTTTAGCTCCCTGAAAGAGGCTTGCAGCTTTTAGATGTCTTCTAAAGCAGAGACGCAAATTAAAGTTGCAGGACACCGGCCCTCTGGGAGCGGAATTGAGGACCACTGGGTTAAATGCAGAGAAAGATTTTTCCTCTGTGGGACTATAAAGGGAAATGTTTATTTATTATTTCCACCTGTTCTACCTTTGGGGTTGCAAGGTAGCATGCCTATATCAAATGTTTATATTGTATATACTGTATATACTCTATGCCCTGCATGCTTTCACCATAACGCCCAGGTACTCATATATATATATATATATATATATATATATATATATATATATATATATAAAAACTTTCTGGCAGCATCCCAGGGAGATCATAAATGGTACCAGTACAGTTCCGTGTGGTGCTCTGTGCTGCAGATCAGCCTGTCAGAAACAGCCCCCTGTCCTCACATACTGCGTTCGACCAGCAAGGTAATATAGTATCCACTGCGACAGCTGGTGGTCAACTGGGTTATTTGTGACCTCCTGGACGAGCTTTTGATGCAAACTTGGAGTAATTCCATTCCTGGGAAGGTCTGTTCCATGTTTTCTCCATTTGTGCATAGCTCTAATGTCAGAATCCCAGGTGGGTTTGATTACTTATTTTGCACCCCTGGGGATCCTGCAGTCTGTTGCTGTTTTGGACTTTTAGTATTGTTTTGTGTTTGCATACTCGGCTCCTGTCATCAGTTTTCTGTTTTCTATTATCTTATTAGTTTATTCTTATTTTCCTGCCTGCCTGTCTTTAGTTCAGTTAGGTTATCCTCTCATGTCTGGCGATTCATCATGGCCCCCTGTTAGATTCTATTCTCCTCCTGCCCCTGCCAGTTACCTGTTCTCTCTCCTTCAGCATAGTTGCCTTACTCCTCTCACCTTTTGCTGCACATGTCACTCCTTCCGTCTCCTCCCATGTATGATCAGCCAGTTAGGTCCTCTGCTGGTTCTGGTCTTATTTGTGTATCCTGTTTCACCTGCTAGCTTTTAAACCTTTATTTTTCATGATTTGATAAATCATTTACCATCCAAACTTCAGCTTCCCAGCACCTTGTCTGCACTTTGGTCCTAACAATCCAACAAACATGACATCTTACTGTTGCTCACTGGAGTGGGAAAGCCTCATAAATGGCCCGGAATCGTTTCCAGATTGATGTCTTTAGATTAGGGCATTAACTGTTGCTTTTTAAGATCTTTTTAGCCTACTTGGTATTGTCAGACAGGTTTTAAGTGATTTTGAACTGAATTCTAGAAGTAATGAGGCCAAACTGAGGGTATAGCTTTCTCATCTTTATAAATCAGCATTTGGAACAGCTTATCTTTGTTTACTCTGACTGTCTGTATCTGATATTCAAATGTATTTGATAATCTGAAATATTTAAGTGGGACAAAAAATGTGAAATCTGAAGGGGGAAATATGTTTTCAACAACACACATTTTTATTAATCTCATAATGTCCCAAATCTTGTGATTTATTGTTTTAATCATGCTCAACCAGCCAGGGGATCATAGTTGAAGATGTGCCTGTATGTATCTGGCACATTTGCATTTTTGGCCGTAAAAGGGACCACCACACAGTTACAAAATGCGCAATATTTTCAATTTTCATGGTTTTAAACCAATATAAAGCCCAAGAAAGAAACAGAAACGGAATGGCCCACAAATTTCAACAAAATGCGACTTTGTGTGTTTCTGCTGTTTTGCACCAATGAGCACCAGGGCCCCTGGTTTTAACGTTATGACCTCATTAGCCCCAGATTGAGGCCATATAACCTTAAACCCACACAGAGAGGGCAAGGAGGGATGAAATGTTCTTGTTTTCCCCTGCGCACTGAAGCGCGTTTTTCAAGGTAAATATTCTTTCTCCAACATGAGGCAGGTCTTTGCTGTTTACCAAGAGGTAAAGAGGCGGAAAAGTGAGGGGGATCTGAACTGGTTTCCATGTCAAACACTTCAATTCACCATAGAAACTCAGATCTTAACGGGAAACTTTATTAAACTGTGATGGTGGATTGATAAGGGCCGAATTTCTATCGGCCTCTTTTTATTGTGGGCACCGGGCGCGCTGACAGAGGTAAATTGCTCTTTTAATTAAAGCAATGCACCAGGGGAAATTGCTGTCTGAATATTGTCTCAGAGATGGGGGCCAGTGACAGTTGCCTGGAAACTTCAATCTGTCCACCCGCATTTATTCCAGATCCCAGTTATGAGATAAAGTTTAATAAAAATCTTTTGCTGCGCCAGCGCCGAAATGAAACCCAAGCCTTTCTGAGCGCCTGAACACAATGAGACAGGACCGCGGAGGAAACCTCATGTTCAACATGTATCTCTCAGGTTCGTCCCGTCAGGAATTAGTCAAACAGGCTTTTATGCTGGAATTGGTTGGTTTTGTGCGGCGCTGTGGTGTCCGGCAGGAGACGACGCTCCGTTTCCAGGGCAGAGCTTTGCTGAGCCGCTTCCCTTTGAAAGCCCGTCTGCTCTTTTGTCGGAAATCGGAAATCCTTTTTCCTGGACGCGTTTCCTGGCTTCTTGCAGGGGGACCGCAAGGATGACACGCTTCAGGCACTGGACTCTGACTGCACCAGAAAGCCATTAGGATTTTAGTCCGTTTTGGCGTTTATGAGCTTAGGTTTCTGCGTAAATTGGTGCAAAATAGTCAATATTTAATATCATTTTATATTAGAACATTGTTAAATAACTATTTTGGGGGATTTCTTTCTCTCTCTCTCTCTTGCGGATTTAAATTTTCTCTCTCTCTTGCGAATTTATTTTTTTATGCAGTTTCATATTTTTGTATTTAATACATTTTTGTAAACATTTGATATTTAATACACAAAATATTTTGCTTGTTCTTTTCAGCATCACTGATACAATTTGAATCTTATCCAAACACCATGTTCAAATCTAGAAATAAATAGCTAAGGGGACTTCCATTAATAATTTAGTAATATTTCAAATAAATATATATTTGATGTTAATGATTCGTCTGTTTTGATTTCAGATCCAACAGAAAATCTGTTGAAGGAAAGCAAAGCAACATCTTGGAGTCCAATAAATACAGGAGTGCAAAAAGGTAAGAATGAGCCCAACATAGAAACAAATAAATTATCTTGAGGAACCCATAATCATCTTATGTCCTACACAAAAGAGGTACTTGAAATGTTCTTTTGAAAATTAAAAAGTAGATTACATGTTAACTGAGCAATGAAAACAGATATTTGTTTTAAATACTGTTAGACGCAAATGGATTTTATGATCACAAATATTAATAAACAATTTGTTTTAAATATGTACATATTTGAAAATTATCGTTTGAAAAATATTTGTTTGATTCAAAATGTGTTCATTTTAAAAAATAAATGTAAAAGGATTGCAACTCTTTTACTAAATTTAAATTATTGCATTAATTTTTATACAAGAACTATTGAAAAAAAATAAAAAAGAAAGAAAGAAAATATATTATTGACGCAGGTTTTATTCTGATTTGATGACAGGGTGTTCATGTCAAATAACAGCAGAAATAATTTATTAGAAAGAAAATCTGGGGAAAATAAAAACCCAGAATGATGGTAGGACTGTAAAGTACGTGATGTTATAGCTACAAATCCCTACATCTAACGTAGAGTTTTTCCTATCGCTGGCTAGGATTCTTGCAGATTTTATAAGGATTTTTTTCTTTTAGATCAAACATTGATCCTTGTGTGTTTTCCCCCTCCTTTACCCCCAGGCAGCGGACAGATCCAGCTGTGGCAGTTCCTCCTGGAGCTCCTGTCCGACAGCACCAACGTGTCCTGCATCGCTTGGGAGGGCACCAACGGGGAGTTCAAGCTCATCGACCCCGACGAGGTGGCCCGGCGCTGGGGGGAGCGGAAGAGCAAGCCCAACATGAACTACGACAAGCTGAGCCGGGCGCTGCGCTACTATTACGACAAGAACATCATGACCAAAGTGCACGGCAAGAGATACGCGTACAAGTTCGACTTCCACGGCCTGGCGCAAGTGTGCCAGCCGTCCACAACAGAGCAGGCCATCTACAAGTTTCAGGGGAACTTCTCCCCGATCCCCTTCTCTGGCATCTCCAAACTGAACCTCGTCACACCCGGCGTGGGCCCATCGGGATTCTCCTACTGGCCCGGCTCCCCGTCGGCGGCTCTGTACCACAGCCACAACCTGCAGCCTCCGGGGCCCTTTGGCACCGTGTCTCCGTCCCACATCAGCTGCGTCAACAACATCAACAGTCTGGCCAACATCAACAATCACTACAACTGACTCCTGTTGCACATTTCATGCCAGATTTGGAATAAATTAATCAATAAAGAACTGTGTTTTGGTAGTTTGCGGCCAAAATGTCGACTAATTTGGACGAAGTTTTCGTATCTCCCCGCAGAAAACCTGCAGCCAGGCTTATTCAACAGTTATAACCTTGTAAATGTTTGCATTTCATCCGGTTCATCGGCAAATTTTTGATTATATAGGATGTAAAAAAAATGAGCGTTAATTCCTATTTTATTATATTTCTAAATTGGTTCGTGTAGATGTGAACTAAATCATCTCTTACAACACGGACCAATTGCATCTATATGCTCAGACCACTGGGCAGAAACAATAAAGATGTTTTAAAATCTGTAAAACAATAGTGATAAAATGAACACGCTCGGGTTTTCATTCAAATGTCATTATGGGTATTTAATCACTGAATGAATAAATCAGTAAAAAAAAAAAAAACGTCTATAATTTTACGCAAAGACTTCTTTTACGCACGAAAATGCCATTTGTAAAATAAAATCAAGTCTCCACATATCACCAAATTTTGGACTTCGGGCACAAACGCTATTTTATTTGTGATAAGGTGTTTCTTTATAGAAAATATAGACAATGGATGTTACAATAAAATGCTGGACAAGTTGTTTTCTTTCTTCTTCCCCTGAATTATCTCTCTTTTTCTGACCCACGCCCCTTATTTGGCCGTTCGGACCGCTACTCTTTCACCCTACGAAATGGAGCTGTCTGCCAAAGGGTGGTTTCGTGCGTCATTTCAAATGCGCCAGGGAGACGTAAAGTACTTTTTCTATTAATTTTCTACTTATCCAATGTGGTTTTGTGATTTTAATAAATAATATATACCGTCCATTGAAAGTTTCCCTAAACGCTATTTTAGTTCGTGCTCATATTCTCTCTGAGCTGAAGGGTAACAGAATCACCTGGACACATAACGAATAGACGGTTGAAACATAAAAGTGAAAAGAATAATGCTTTAGATTTGGAAGAATTTTTTATGGATATTTATCTTTATTATACACGGAAAACACAATCATGAAAGAAAATAAAAGTATGTAGGCTACAGTAGTTCATGCTCATGGGTACGAAACTATCCTTACAGGCACGAAATGGAAACAGTGGCTGCGAATAAAGAGTTTTAACTGTCGGTGGCAAAGGGTGAAAAATGACCTGGGGGCCTTTTTAATTGTGCTCTGACGCCGTTTTTTGTTATCGTTTTTTTGTCTTCACTGAACATTATTACGATGGCGCTCTGGCGCCACCTTGTGTCCCAGAAACTGAAGTTTAGATGTCAGTTTTGACAGTAATAAGAACCTCAAACGACTGTTTGTTGTTTAAATTAAATTCAAATTAAATATCTCAAAACAACCGATAAAATTACATTCAGTAGCTATTAAATAGAGTACAAAATCAACAAAACTTTCTAAAAATCCCACTTGTGCATAAATCTTTGGGTCAGGAGGAAACTGAATGTGGCACTTGTCAACGAACTTCCAGGTGTATACACCTGGCAGAATAAAGGACATAGGCCTATTTGGATAAGGCGGATACACTGATTGAACCGTTAACGGGAGCTGTTGTTGAATCCTTGCTGACAGTCAGACTAATGGAAAACAGTGAATACTATTTTAGCTTTCATTGTTCATCGCACTCAGTAAGAATAAACCCGTCTAATGATCCCTACAGATGCACAAAAAAATCCAGTATCCACAGATTTGTGTATTAAGGAACTTTTTAAAGTCAGAATGTTGCAATGACAATAAAGATAATAAAGATGGTTATTCATAACGTATTATTAAAAACACCTGTGGAATTATCAGTGTTGCTTTTTTCATAACACAGACATTCATGTAATTGAATGTGATATCAAAGTTCAGAAGTAGCAAAAATGAAACAGCTACTTGCATAAGCTTGTCTTTAACTACAGGCAGAATAATATTTGAAAACAAAATCCAGCTGGATGGTGACTTCATTTCTTTATTTTGCCACATCACACACATGCCCAGAGAGCCACTTTATCATGCATGAATAAGAAAGTGCTATGTAGAAAATTTAATTGACTGGAATCTAATAGAATGAAACAGTCTGGTTATGTACATAAATAACCAAAATTGACTTCTAAAATGTAATGTAGTAATAGATAAAAAAAAACACGTCATTTTAATAAATAATAATATGCACTGACTCCAGATCAGTTTTCTTATAAGGGAACATCAATTTACTTAAAAGATTAACAAGGGCACAGCTCGGACTAAATAAATTAAACCATGTAAAGAGGCTGGTTTGCTATATTTGGAGTCGAGCTTGGAGTGACGCTTGGCTGGAGTAAGACTGGGTGTGACTGTAGAGGTAGGGGTTGGAAGCTTTGGTCTTAATGTTCAGTCATATAAGTAATAAAAAGCACAGGTGTTTCTGCTCCACCAAGGACCACATGCATCTGAATAGGAAACCACCTCAAACATCACCCCAGGACATCTATGCACGGGGAATCCTGGGGAATCGCAAACACGCACACTTTTTAACTCCCAGGCTCTGTGGGTGGAGACTCAGAAGTCAGACGTTTCAAACATCAAGGCTGAAGAAGAGCTTCTAGCCAGAGGAAATCAGGATGATTAACTGCTCTCATATCCAGCCACACTTAGCATATCTGTTTACTTATTTTGTCCATTCTTCAAGAACGTTTGCATGTGTCTGCACATATCATTCTGTTGTTTTCATTTCAAATTATGGCTGTTTCCTCAGTAAATGTATTGTTTTCCTGCTGTAACTGCAGTGTGAAAAACAACATCTTGTTAGTTTACGGCATACATGTTTCAGACTGTGCCAACACATTTATAAACTATCGCTTGTGCACCATGATACCTCACAATCTGATGAATTTCTTTATGCTTTATGCTTATTCTTGATGCATTGGCGCAAACCCCTAGAGTAATGTCATCTTAGCAGAGGAGGCAGGTGAAAGGGTCTCCCACGGCGCGTCCAGGGGAGGCCAAACCACAACGTGAAGGTAAGCCATCCTTGTCA
The DNA here is from genome assembly GCF_011125445.2 of Fundulus heteroclitus. Classification (NCBI taxonomy): domain Eukaryota; kingdom Metazoa; phylum Chordata; class Actinopteri; order Cyprinodontiformes; family Fundulidae; genus Fundulus; species Fundulus heteroclitus. Next base: position 36,571,476 of record NC_046367.1, on the reverse strand, counting down.
GACCTCAAGCAGCTACAGAAACAGTTGTTTGGTTTTTACTATGATTTATTGTTGAGAAGATATTTTCCTTTTCTTTTTCACATCGTAAAGGAAACAAAAGGAAATTATCTGGTACATTAACTCAACTTGCCTGCTCAAAAAAATGAACTAAAATAATAATAATAATCAGAAGCCAATTTTCTGGGATTTTTTAAGATCAATGTGAATAGTCTAACATTGTGGATTTTATCTGGTCAGATGAACTCATTTGATCTAGGATAAATTTGACAGTACTTATTTTCTCAAGTAAATAAAAAAAATTAAGCTTTTTGAATTTAATTCAAGTAAGGTCCCTGAGTATCGGTGTCCAGGGACCCCTGAAGTGTGAATCCTGATCATGAGGAAGATGGTAAGGGAGGTCAAATAAAATATCCAAAGCACTTTGTTAGTGTTATTGGAATATTATTCTGAAGTCACTATGGCCTCACCACCCTCAGACATGTGTGGAGATACAGGAGCGGCTGCTCCGTAATACCTGCTGATTGCCGAGGCCAAATGCTTGCATTTCACAGTGCAGATAATGAATGTCCGGGATATGACTGTCTCTGTTTCGTCTCACGCCAAGGCCACTGTCGGGTATTAGGGGAGCCGAGAGACAGAGGGGAGACAGAAACAGGGCGGACGGCTGGCGGCCGGACCGAGGGGGGCGATTACTTTCCATCTATGTGATCTCTGCTCTGTTTCTCAATAAAAGTGCTGGAACTTCATCACTCCACCGTTTCCTTATTCAATAACTCTAGGAAGTCAGTTATTGTTTAGAATTCATATCACTGTAAGAGATCTGCAGCAGATGTTTCAGCTTGAGTTTAGCCAAAGCTGCTGCAATAGAAGAGGAATTATTTTCCTCTTTTGCATCTTTACCAGAGGTGCTAACTAATGTAGAGGGCTCTTCAGATCCTCCATCAGCAACTTTTTGACCAGTGTTAGACTCGCCCTCTGACTGATTGACAAAGCCACAGATGGGACAAGCTGTAATGCATTGCATTCCTATAGCTTTTCTTTTTTTTTTGGTAAACACAATGGACATTTAAACCAATTTCATATTTATTTAGCTAAATATGTCACTTTTGCATGTCCCTATAAGATGTCTCACACATTATAGTACAGTTAAATTCAGGTTTTTAACCTGCTGGACAGTGCAGCACATTTGTTCTACAGTACTCTGCCCACTACTGTGGATGTTGTTGGAGCTACTGCTTTTTAAAGTACGACAGTGACTCTTGTCAGCCATGTGAGGGCACCAACACTCTTCTGCTGCCACCATCCAGTTTACATAACAAAGTGATCAAAGGTTGGATTAATATAGACAGTAGAAGCCGTTGCCAATAGCAGATTAAGCCCTCACTTCAGGAGACGTAAGTCTGGACTGAATCTTTAAAGCAATGCGTTTTCTTTGAAGATGAAATGAGATCAACATCATGGTAAAAGTTGCAATTTCTGGAACAACAAATCATTTAGAAAATATGTCAGTTTCTGAATAAAACAGTAGCTGCGTGGTGATGCAGACAGATTGAGAATTAGAAAGTGTGTTTGTTTGTGTGAGGGGTAGAGAGCCCGCCCCTCACGCACAGCACCAGTGTTTGTGTATGTGTTCTGCATATCAATGGAAAAAAAACATGAGGTCATTCTTTGCAACTAAATCGATCTCTGTCTCTCGCTAGGGTGGCTTCACACACTAAACATTGCTAAAGACAGACGTCTCCAGGATGCGTCTGTAACACCACAGCGCCGATAACAGGAGAGTGCAAACAATGCCGTTATCAGGGATGTACACACATCCACAACACAGCAAATGTCACTTTTCTCTCCCTAAGGTGTCCTACCTCTAAACTGCAGCCCCCATTCGCTGTCACTGATCCTCGTCCTCTCGCTTCTTGCATAACAAACTAGGTGGGTGATTTACTTTGAGCCACAGGATTAACGGTGTGAACGCAGGCGACAAGAGCCGGGCGAAAACACACAAAGGATGAAGGAGAAACATATATTTTTGGCTCCTTGTACCCGGTTTTAAATAGCAGCCGGTGGCACGATACGTGTCGAAAAATGTTCACCCTTTGGCTCATTTGTCACTTACACGTCTGTCGTGATTTTCCACGGTGGTGAAAAAAGCAACATTTTTTACACAAGCTTGTTAGCACACTCAAAGGGAAAATGAAAATCTTTAAAGAGATGCACAGTCTTACATACTGTTGAAACCGGATATTTACATACATTGTAAAAAGACAAGATTTTTTTTTCTCACTGTCTGACATAAAATCCAAAGATAATGTTTCTGTTTTAAGTTAGTATTCATCCATCCATTGTCTGTACCTGCTTGTTCTTGCAGTGTTATGGCGGGGCTGGTGCCTATTTCCAGAGGTCACTGGGAGAGAGGAGTGGTCCATCCTGGACAGATCTCCAATCCATCACATGCCAGACAACCATGCACACACTCATATCTAAGGGGAGGAGATACCAATTAACCCAGCAGTCATGTTTTTACACCACGGGAGGAACCCGGAGCTAACTCACGCATGCATGGAGAGAACATGGAGAGAACATGTCGTTCCATGCGGAAAGACCCCAGACCCCCGACAAGATTCAAACCGAGGGCGTTCTTGCTGGCAGGCAACAGTGCGATCAGTTCTATATATTAAACTGTTTCGTTACTTTCTTTAAATCGGATGGTTTAGATAAGGAATGTTGGCAAAGCTATTTGAAAAACCTCAGATGATGATGTAATGACTTTGAAAGCATCTGATTTCCAACGTGTGATTTAATTGCAGGCACATGACCTGAAACACACTGATTACATCTTTGAAAAATCCCCCAAAAATCGGCTATGGTTTCAGGAAGAGGGGCTGGTGCACATTGTAAATTAGATGGCATCACGAGAGAAGAATATTATTTGGAATAATCAAAGTAACATCTCAAGATCTGAAATTAAACCTTTGGCACAAATGTGTATATTTCACATTTATAACCACCCTCGACATTAATTACAAAGTTCTTCAAGGACAACAAAGTGGATATGAACACATAAACTTCCAGTCAGTTGTGGCAGATGGCCATTCACACTGAGCTTGGTTGTGCTGGAGAATCTGTTAAAGTTTTCCTTTCCACTGTTACTGCATGCTCTGTTTGAGGGATTGCTGCAAAGTCAACGACTTGATGCAATCTGCCCGGTTTCCTTAACGAAACATTTTTAACGACTTTGTCTGTAGGATTTAACAAAAATTAGTTTGTAAAGTGGGGGTTTAATTCAATTCCATTTATTTATTTGTCGCTAATTCACAACACATGCCATCTCAAGGATCTTTATAAAATAAATTCTATCAAATCACACAGACAGATTTCATTGAATCACTGACTTGCAGAATTCACACGCCCTGGATGAGCATGTAGCGACCGTGGACGGTCTCCTGCATTGTGTCTTTGACATGTTGTGAATTGGTGCTGCATAAATAAACTGAATTTTATCCCTATGTTGGTCCCTCCCTTTGGCTCCTCACAACCCCTATGGAGTTTTGGATAAACCTTTCATAGCACAGGTGCATTCTCACAATCACCTACAGGTGCTTGGATCCAGGTGCTTACTGAATCACTTCTGTACTGATTAACCCTATCATTAGCTTTGGTTGTCACTAAATTACTCTTGTTTTAAATAATACAGCATATTTTTCAGTGATGTTATCAAATGTGTTGGTTGTTTGTACCTGTGATACTTTCTCACTTTTGTTGTTGTTGTTTCTTTTTATATCTCTTTCTGCAGGTGTAGAAGCAGACTTCAAGGATGTTATGTTGCTCTAATTTGTCACCTTTTCTCCGTTTTAACGTTTTGCCTCACCCTTTCTTCTCTTTTACTATAGCGAAAGCCGTAATGCTGAAAGTCTGAAAAGACTTCAGGTTGCCTACGCAACGATGCATTGAGAATATTTCTGAAACCACTGAGATGGGCTAATGCAAGGGAAATGTTTGTGACAGCAGGAGTCAGCACTCCGCAGGCTGTGCCTAGAAACCTCATGCATAAGTTTATATACCGTTTAAATGAATACTAAATTCACGGTTGAGCTCTACACGATGCCATTCTAAACGGTGGACACACTGCTACAGTCGACTTTTATTGAACATTTTGTGGTTGCTTTTGATGATTGCAGATATGTGTCGTTTGTTAAGTTGTTTGTTATCCTGTTTTGTTTCTTTTCTTCAGCTGGACCTTGAGTCTGAAAAAAAGCTTCTATTATCTAGTATTAGCTATTGTCACCTACGACCCCCTGTTTTTCCTCAGCTGCCACAGTGTACAGAACACTGTACATTCATCACGCTGTTTCTACTGTGTGATAAATAATAAAAAAAATTCTACCTACATTTATTTGTGTATTGTATTTTTGGTGCCAATTAATCGTATGCATATTTATTTATTAAGCATTTATTTATTTATGTATTTATTTTTAATTATGGAAGACTTGTTCCTCCATACTGTACCACTATTTGTCCAATTATCTGTGAAATAAACTGTCTCAAACTGTTTTATCTTTGATTATGAAGCTGAAGAAATGGAAAAGAGTTGTGTCTAATAACACTACTTGAAAAAGTTTCCCAGCCGAGTCGTCTGTTATAGAGAACTCTTATTCATCCTTGGAGTTCAGGATCATTTTTGTCCGTGAATGATTTATTGGTCAGAGATAAGTGGCTTCAAAAACAAACAAAAATCTCTGCATTGGACATGACAATAAACTGGAAATGTGTGAAAAAGCAGTTGGAGCGTACAGATAAAACTTTGACACAGCTTCGGGAAACCTGAGGGACCATTGATCAAGATCAAGTCAAACGATTACAAGAAAGTCGGGCTGGATAACAGCAAAATCTCCAAAAATGATAGATGACTCAACACCTTTGCACATTATTCCGAATGTAGATTTATTCAAACGGTTATTATATCTCGACAAATATCCTGGAACTACACGCTAAACACACAACGAGCAGATGTCTGCATTTCCTGCGGTGGATGAAAAAGAAGACAGCCCGTGGGCTTTGAGTTGCATTGTATGAAATATCACAGCCAGTGAGTCATTCACAGAAAGGAGTCATAAAGACAGCAAATTTAGAGAAACACACCTACACTGTGCAGAAATAGACTTAAGTAAGAAGGTGGGAGAAACGGAGAGAAAAGAGAAGACAGAGTGGTAAGAGGGGGAGGTAAGAAATCAGAGTATGATCGGGAACACTTTTCTCCCTTTCTGATCTTGGAAAGCACAAACCGCTCAATGCCTTAAAGTGGGGTAATCTTGTTAAAAGCATTTGAGAGCTGTCTGCATCAGTACAAGATGTATTAACACTAATAGCCACATAAAGATTGATGATCAGTGTCAGTTTTAATCACCAAGAAGCTTCAAATAACAAGGAATTTGACCTTGGTTCCACTTCGCTCTAAATAAAGACATCCATCCATCCATTTTCTAACACGTCTATCCCTTTTCGGGGTCGCGAGGGATGCTGGTGCCTATCTCAAGCAGTCAATGCACTGCAAAAACTGACCTAAAAATAAGTAAAATGTTCTCAAAATTTGTATTTTTGTCCTAGATTTGAGCAGGTAAATAATATTATCTGCCAATGGAATGAGTATTTTGACCCCTAAAATAAGATAATTAGACATCCTGCACTTGAAATAAGATGATGGAAATGAGTTGTTCCTATTTTAAGTGCAAAAATCTTTTACCATTGGCAGATCATCTCATTTACCTGCTCAGATCAAGGACAGATGCACTAATTTTAAGAAAATTTTACTTATTTTTAGTTCCGTTTTTGCAGCGAGGGGGAGAGGCAGGGTACACCCTGGACAGGTCGCCAGTCTGTCGCAGTGAATTAAACTCATTCTGTGTAAAACAATTCACTGATAGGAAACGTGACAAAGCAGTGTTACATGAGAGCTCAGACAATGAAAAGTGCTCCAAATGATTTAATGAATGATGCAAATTACTTGGGAATAAAAGGAACAATGAAGTGATTAAAAACACTCAACGACAGCTTTTCTTTGCCGGACCTCCTGCTATACAACAGAGACTGAGTGGCTCTCACTGTATCTCAGCACTGACGTAATCGAGTTAAAGAGATTAGTAGGGTGGTTACGTAGTAGTAGGATAACGGAGCAGACATAGCCCTGCAGAGACTTAAATGAGTTCAGGTGAACCTGGCTGTTTTGTTTTTCTTTTAAAACAAAAGAAAGTGACAGACAGAAAGAGAAACTTCCTTTATAATGCACAGAAAAGGCTAATCTAATCAAAGAAGGGATTACATTTGCATAACGCTATCCGTTAACCTAATCAAGCACAGTAACATTTCTGATGATCTTTTCCCTCGTCTGTCTCCACCATTAGCCATGACTGATGGTGTCTTCTTTCTGAAAGCCTCTGACTGTCCTTTTAATCTTATTATTGTGTTCTCTCTCACTTCAGCTGTCAGGAGCACAACAAGCTAAATATTGGAGGTTCAAACAGGGCACACCTCCTTGTTTTTATCATGTGGCCCAGAGGTAGGAATACAAGTCGAGTAGTCCTAATTTATTCCTTAACCAGAAATATATTTATTACATTTTACTGAACAATTAAAGGCATTAATTCAATTCAATAAAATTTTATTTATATAGCGCCAATTCATGAAACATGTCATCTCAAGTCAAAATCAATCATATTATACAAAAATTGGTCAAAAATGTCCTATATAAGGGAACCAGTTGATTGCATCAAAGTCCCGACAAGCAGCATTCACTCCTGAAGAAGCGTAGAGCCACAGGGAGAGTCGTCTGCATTGTCCATGGCTTTGCAGCCATCCCTCATACTGAGCAAGCATGAAGCGACAGTGGGAAGAAAAACTCCCCATTAACGGGAAGGAAATTTCTCCAGCAGAACCGGGCTCAGTATGAACGGTCATCTGCCTCGACCTACTGGGGGTTACAGAAGACAGAGCAGAGACACAACAAGAGAGATAAAGAAGCACAGAAGCACACATTGATCCAGTAATCTGTTCTACATTAGATTGTAATAGCGGGTGATATGTCTTTCCTGGATAATTATTATTAAAGGTATAATGGATGATTTTACTGGAAATGTAGTAAGAAATGCACAAGTTCTTTTCTAACAACTGAAAGTGTAAGACCATCTTACCTGCTCTTCTGCTACTCAGGGGGATCGCGTGAAAAAAAATCTTCCAAATACAATCTGGTCATTACTTTCTTCTGTGGCCTTCCTCTTCTCCTCATAAACTTGCAAGAGTGTTTGCTTCTTGCGACTCTCAGCCATTTTCAAAGTCTACGGTGAGAGCAGCGGAGCTACAATGCATGGCTAACACCGTTAGTTCACTGGATACGCAAAAAATGGCACAGCCAGCAAACGGAAACTAACAAGGAACATGGATGCACACTGGTGTTCCATGTCGCAATGGTTGGCATGTGGGACAACCAATACATAAGACGGTCCCCTCAGAACTCGAAGCCAAAAAAGATCGTCCACCACACCTTTAAAGTTGATAGTAAAGATCCACGTGTCCAAATATGTGAACAGAACAGAAGAAAACTCTAATTTCAACAGAACAACAAGACTTTCTAAGCTTCTAGAGGTTCCTATTCTACCTTGAGTTTCAACATTTGGATGGGCCTCTAGCTAAACATCTATGATAGAGTTTGAGGGCAACTATGTTGGATGAAAATATAGCAAATACTAGATGGTATTAAAATAAAGAGAAAACTACTCATTTCTGTAATATAGTAAGGGAAAATAGATCGGGAAATCCAGTAAATTACTAAAGTATGTCCATAACCGGTCACACGGATGGATGCCCCTGCTGTCAACTTTGTTCAAACACTCAACTTGTTAAAAACACTCCTTTTCTTAAAATATTATACATAATTGCAACATGTAGGCTGAGGGATCTCTGACCTCTCTGTGTAAAATGTTTGTACAACATCTAGAGTCTTTAGTCATCTCTTCTGCTCTTTTCTCTCTAGCCCACCTCACGTGTTTTCTATAGAATTTAATTTTGTGGACTGAAATAGCCATGAAAAAGAAATCATTTTGCGTCTGTTGAAACATTTCTGCGCTGATTTAACCATAAGGTTATAGTAATCATGCTGCATTTTTTATTTTTTTTCATAACGTCATGTGCCTTTGGAGGAGAAACAGGCCCACGGCATCCCAGATCCTCCGTTTTACTGTTGTGAGGCGTTTTTCATTTTCAATATGTGTTTCATGTTGGGCATGCATGGAAGGTTTGCTGTGGAGCAGCTCAATCCCAGTCTCATCACAGCGATCGTGATTGGATTTTAAAAATACTTCAGCGTAAGATTAGGTACTGCAATGAAAAAGCAATTTATTTCAAGACTTCAGACTTAATTGCGAGAGAGAGAGTCAGTAAATAGATCTTTCCTCAAAGCTTTCCCAACAACTGCATGTCATTGGCAAAACACTATTTCAACAAGAGAGGTGGCTGGCACTGCACACAAGTACCCCTTAGTCAGTATTTAAGTTCATAGTCACATTAATAATTACCGGAAGCGTAAATGTGAGGCTGCTCAGAAACTGCAGGGAGGCTGAACATAGAGGAGGCAGGGGCATACCTGCAGTGACAGAGTGTGCGTGTCCTCTATTGATGACAGCAGTGTGTGTGTGTGTGTGTGTGTGTGTGTGTGTGTGTGTGTGTGTGTGTGTGTGTGTGTGTGTGTGTGTGTGTGTGTGTGTGTGTGTGTGTGTGTGTGTGAGAGCTGTGCAGAGGTGCAGCCCACACTCGGCCATGGAAAGCTCACTTTCCCCAGTTCTCGTTCATTCACCCTCCCTGTTACTATAGAGACTCGCTGGAGCGAAATGCAGAGAGCAGGCTGGCAGCCAGATATGTGGTAGACCTGGGCTGAATCTTAATAGCAAAGGGAAAGCTCACAACACGGCTCTGCGTTCAAAGCCCTCATGTCGGTTACATAATGCTGATGCATTCAATCAGCCTGTTTCCCCCGAACTTCGCAGCTCAACAGTCTAAAGACAAGCACATTTTCAGTGTGATCTATGTGGATTTCATACAACATGGAACTAAAAATAAGTAATGTTTTCTTAAAATGAGTGTATCTATTCTTGATTTGAGCAGGTAAATAAGATTACCTGCCAATGGAATAAGATTTTTGCACTTAAAATAGGAAGAACTGATCTCCATCGTCTTATTTCAGGTGCAGTTTATCTAATTATCTTACTTTAGGGGTAAAAATACTCACTCCACTGGCAGATAATCTTATTTACCTGCTCAAATCAAGGACAAAAACCCAAATTTTAAGAACATTTTACTTATTTTTAGGTCTGTTTTTGCAGTGCATTATAGACATGCAAAATGTGTCCCTGATGTAAAAGTTATTTTAAGTGGAAAGGTGCAATATGTAAAAGCCTCTATGTTGGATGCATATTATCAACTTCCCCTGCAAAAGGGGTCGAATGCTGCCTTCTTATTCTCATCTTCTAGCCTTAATTTACTTCTTTAGGATGTTTAAACCTCTCTACGTCTAACTACCCGTCTCCTCTTGCTTATTTTGGGTCACGCTGTCTTATTCCCCCCCACTTTCTGCCTGCATTTCTCGGCTTTCGCTCCCTAAATAGACACCATGTGTCCCTGCAAGACGTGAGAGAGAGAGAGGGGGGGGGAGAGAGAGAGAGAGAGAGAGAGAGAGAGAGAGAGAGAGAGAGAGAGAGAGAGAGAGAGAGAGAGAGAGAGAGAGAGAATACAGACAGTTCTGAGACTGCAGCAGAATCTGACCAATCACAGGAAGGGAACTCTCCAGCCCACGTGGCTTATTCATAAAAAACAAAAAAACAAAAACAAGAGGATAATCTTATCAATGCAGCTCTACTCTTTCAACTTGCCAACGTATACCTGATCTGTACTAAATAAGGCTGGAGAACATTTATTATATAAAGTTTCAGACAAACTAAAAGGATATGTAGTTACATAAATAACCTTCTTCTCCCTCTCATGCAGCGTATAAACCAGAACAGATATAATATGAGAGCTGGTCAAAAGCTGAGCGCACAAAGACTCATTTTTAAGAGTTTATAATTCACCTACTTGCTACTGGGTCTTCTGTGTTCCCATTTCATTATGGAGCAGCGAGGACAAAGGCAGGACACCAAAAATAACCTGTATATGTGCCAGAAAACTAAGATGTCCTCAATCTGATGAAAAAGCATTCAACAGTAGCTTTTTCTGGGACGTGAGCCTTACTTTAGCCTAGATTTGTGTCTCTAGCTGTTGCTCACTCTTACCCGTACAAAATGATTAAACAAAACGTTCCATGTAATAATAGTAACGCTATAAGTTTTAGTTTCATGGCAACAGTAAAGTCTCATGAGTTTCAGTCTCTTGGCAACCTATGCCAACACATACGTAGCACATCCTGGGAAAAATATTCGTCATGGACTTTTATTCTATTGCATAACTGTGTCTCCTGGGTTCATTCTGAATAAAGGATTACTGAGTGTTAGAAGTAGATAAGAAGGTGTCCCTGTTAATTACTGCTGACGAACGCAAAGGCACTGTTCCGGTAAGACGTTTGCACACTCATTCATGGGCATGAATTATAACTTTGTGGCTTTTAAATCACATGTTTGAACTGTTAATATGCCAAAGGGGAAACATTACACATCAAACAGCTTTACCAGATTAAAAACAGCAGCATTGGACTCACAAGCTAGAATTTATTATGGACTTTCTCTAATTGACACATGATCAAAGTCATGCATACAGGCTCAAATGTACATACAAGGATCCTCTGCTAATTTGTTTTGAATATCCCCTTGTAAGCGGCACCATTTTGTAGCCATCAACAGGCTTCTGGTATAAATATGGCTGGCCAATTTGACCTCTCTTCTAGACAGAATCGTTCTTTAAAATTGGTTGGTTTGCTGGTTAGCCGTGACCTTCTGAACAAACTCCGTAACTTTTGATTAGGGTTGTGGTCACGGCTAGTCCAGACGCTTAATGTTAGTCAACTTTATAAGGCTGAGGTTGGGATCCTTGGTGAACCTCAATATATCCTTAATCACACTAAAACTAGTTTTAATGTGACTTCCGGGACCTATTTCTGACATCCAGTTATATCCAAGTTCCAATGGTCTGAAACTGTCACCCTCAGATAACAAGAAAACTGTCAGATTGTTCAAGAACAGAAAAAGAAGCACTAAAGTGAAACTCAAGTCTATCTTTGACAGGAAAGTGTTGGGACACTCATTGAAGGGTGCTGCTGTAGAAAGGAGTTCATGATTCTAGAGCAACTTCAAGCTGAACTATGATTCACAGCTAATCCCATGGGCGAGACAAATGTCTTCTGGAGAAAAGTTTTACGGTCCAATTGGGACAAAATTGAGCTCATAGGCCACAAAAACAAAAATTATTTTAGGAGGAATCAAGGTAAAGCTTTCAAATGAATGAACCCTGTATTAACTGTTAAGCATAGTTATGACAACACTGTTTTGCTGCCACTGCATGAGTTGCTTTACTGTACGAAGTGGATGCATAATTAGGGAAACCTACCTCCAAGGCCTTCAAATTCACCTCAAATAAACAGCCTGATGGCCGAATTCCGAAAACAAATAGGTGCAGCGAAAGAACAATGATATCAGGCACATCCAAACTAGACTTTCTGTTAAGACAACCATCCAAATATTAACTCAGAATTATGACAGAAGCTTGCTGATGGTTTCAAAAACTGAGTGTTCTAGGTGCAGCTTGATCAAAGAACTTCAACTCAATATTAGTGGAGGATTATGCACATATTTGAGCCTATATGTAAGTATAATTGTTACCCTATGTAAATGAGAGAAAATCCACAAAAAGCTGAAGTTTTGCACCTAATTTTTGTTGTCAAAAACATTCTAAACAAATGTTGCATTATTCTGTCTCAAAAAAATAACCCCTCAACTAAAATTTATATGATTTCCATCCCCAAGGAGTATGCACACATACTTCTTTCCTGAATTGTTTAAATATGCAGAGTGAAAGCATTTGTGCACAATTCAGGATTGGTTACATAACGTTTTGGGTAATACACAGAACAAAATAATTCAAGAGAGACAGGAGATCCTGCATAAATTTGAATTTATTTTACTATGGTCACCTCAAACAAGTACTGTTATGACCTTTTATTAACACACACAAGAGTGAATGCATATGTGGAGTAACAGCACAGACAAAAAACACCTAAATATCAATTTCCACATGACATTTAGGGAAAACGATGGACCGTACAAAAGATTTCATTCACAGCGGATCATCCTAAAGCGAGAGCTGGTGCCGATGAATGCAAACTTAATGGCAAAGCGTTCCAGTCCCTGCAAGGAAACACATGTACGTCCTCATCGCTGTGCAAAACATGAAATTTGTCCACATCTGTGCAAAATAGCAGCATTGTTATTTACTTTCCAAGCAAACAATTCATAAAATATAATAATTGTCTTTCAGGTTAACCATAGGTGGACCATGTTTGGGTTCAGAGTCCAAGTTGGATTGTGTTTAGTTTATAAATACTACTGTAACACATGCGCAAATGGGAGATAATCTTTATATTTGTGACAGTTTTCTCACATTAAATAATTGTACTTTGAGTAATTCTGAATAAACTAATCTGAAGTCAACAAACTGAGGCTCACATTTGCAGAACAGAGTATAAATATAAGTTGTTTATAAGCCTGTGTTTGTTTCAGTGATGCTCAAACTAACCTCAACCATCATCAAAACTGGCATTAAAAACATGTTGAAGAGATGGGATATTTACATGTAAACCAGAATGTTTCAGGCCATTTTCCACTTGGCACAAGATTTAAAACAAAGCAAATGAAAAATAAACAAAAAACTACATTCCACTCAGTCTTCAGTTAAACTAAAAGCAGTACATCTATTGTTCAGCTTAAGCCAACAATATTTTGTTGTACAGTTACAATATAAGGGAATGAAGTATGAATTACAAAAACAAGATCTTGTTGTGACATTTCTGGTGATTTTTGTCACACAGAGAATCTAAAAACAACCTTATACCAACAGATATTAAAATAGCATAGAATGAACTTTTTTTTCCCCAGCAGATGATTTTTTTTTAAACATTGAGACAAACTTTGTTGATAGAAAGCATTGGTTAACACCAGGCATGGGCTGGTTAGTGGTATCTAGAGGTCAGAAAAAGCCACTGTTTCAAAACTGCCAAAGTTTTATGATTTAAAGTACTTTCAATGAGATATCAGAGAAAATGCCAAAGTGATCAGTTTTTTCCAGTTGTATTGATACCCTGTCTCCTACCTGTTGCTGCTCATTGCTGGTTTGCTGGCTCAAAAAAGTTGCAACACTTTTCCTTTGTATGAAACACAAATAATTTTTTTTTTTTTGGATTAACTCTAATGTAAAAATACAACTGACAAGCTACAGTAGCATGTCTGTTAAGCAGCTGATGGTAGGTTGGCCATCTGAGCAGATAGCCTGACTAATAAAAGAGAATATCGGCATGCTATTTTTAGTTCCTCTAGAAAGAGGGAAATAGCAAAATTATATAATGTTCTTTTCTATACGCACTTCAAGACTGCTAAACATAACATGTCTTTTTTCCATTTATTTGGTCATAATCAACATAACGGCAAATAAAGGTCATATATAACATTGATATAACTGTTTGTAAACTAAATTCTTTAATACTTTAGCGGTAGAGGGAAGAATGGCTGCCTCTATGTTTTAAAATAGAAGCAGTTAGGTTATATAATTTTGCTTGAACTGTAATACATTATTTTCAAGTTATTATACCAGAAGGACCTCATACCGGCCCATGCCTAGATGAAACTGCTGATGCTCAAAGAGGAATATTTACAATCACTGTTCAGTGTGATTTGCCCTTTCAGATACATTCTGTATCTGTTCCATGTTCAACAGCTTATCTGTCAGCTGACTGAGATGCTAAAAAAGCACAATAGACTACCTCTACTTACTTACTTACAAGGCTTAGGCTTATGTGCTCAAAGTGTTCTGGGCTGACTGTGGCACTCATAAGCCATGCTCGGTTCAGTTGGGAGAAAAGAAGACAAACAAAAAAAACAACAAAAAAAAAAAACGGCTGAACAGGTCAGCACCTTGGACAGCTCAGCGCCCTGATTTGACTGAAAGATCTATTCTGGCACAGGCTTGGACCTCGCCACACAACATTCACTCAGTTACTCAGAATATAGGCTAATTTTGTACAAATTGGGGAACTGAGAGTCTCTTAGAACGGAGCATTTAACAATAAAGTTGATTTCTAGGACACGACAAAATAAGAGACAAAGTACAACCAGCATGCATGTTTTAAACTCCTTACAGTAGAACCTAAAGACCATATTGAAGTTGTGTAACATCATGAGCCCAGACACGAGAAGCCATCAGCACTGCAGTAAACATTTTGCAGTCACCTTTTTTTACATTCATCTTTAAAAATACGCCGGTGTGCAGCTCAGTTCACCCGTCAAGAATCAAAAGTGCCAAAATCAAAAAAATAAATATTATGTCAGATAAATATTTGTACATCCAGTTGGTTAAATAAAACTACAATTAAATAAATAAAACATAGGGGGATAAAAATGTGCCAGTGATTAAACATACAAATTAATAAATATGTTAATCATGAATGAAAACTGTAATATGTTGCCTGTGAAATTCACAAATAATTATTTGAGAATGTATTCATTTATTTTGTATTTTCCGTACTACAGCCAATTGTCGAATAATGTAAACAGGATATATGGCAACACAATTAAATAAATAAACACCTGTATAATTGTGTATGTCTTTGATTCAAATGTTATACTTTTTTCTAGATTTAATTATTTGATTAAATAGTTTCAAAATTGCCAAAACAACATTTTTGGTAACTCATTGCATTTATTAGATGTAACAAGAGTTACATCTGTTTGCTCTTTATAGAAGCAAACAGTTGCCAAAAGCAGAAAAGAGCTGCATTACACCAAAACATGAAAACTTTTGCTTTTCTAACAACATTTGTTCTTACTCTTGGAAATTTGCAATTTTTTCCTAATTTCTAGCAATATTTTAAAAATATAAAAATGTGAAAGGTTTTTGGTAATTACATAACAAACGGCAAATTCCTGATATATTGTTTAAACAAAAAACATATTGTAACAACTTGAAAAATCAAGTTTTAATGTGAAGACCATATTGTTAGAACCTATTTGGGACTTTAAGAAAATAACCACCAGGGACCCAGAGGATTTGGAGGTCCCAAAATAGATTGTTTCAAATGGAGGTTTTTATGGATAAAGGTTTTTGCAAACAATGTGTTTTATAATTTCCAAGAGCACTAATAACTCCATATGACAGTGAGTGTTTGAATTTGTTGAAGTATTGTGCATATAACACTCAGCTATTTAAAAAGGATTCAAACACATGCTCCACTTCCCCTCAATTTTTTGGTGTATTTTAGTTACTAAGTTGAATCACCATTTATACAGTCCTGGTATAGTTACCACAACATTTGGGATGTTTTTTTTTTCTGTATGGATAAAGACAACTCTAAAAATGATATCTCTAAGAAACCTTTTTGAAAATAATAATTGTGAGGGAAAGTAAATTTTTCATACAAACAAGCCCTAAAAATCTTGAAGCTGTAGTTTACTTAAGTATTGATCTATGTAAATTTGAAAGCCTAAAATAAATTTGTGGATAGAGTACCAAAACTGGCACTGGCCCCCCCACCTCTTGGTCTTTATACATATATGTGTATGTTTGTGATGTGTATATGATTATTATTATTTTTTAAATTCTGGCACTTTTGGCCTTCCATAGCCCCAGGTCAACGGTCCAAGCTGGACTCGCTGGCGTCTCGCTGGTTCTTCAGGTCCTGGAAGACCTCGGTAAAAAAGTGCGGGTCCGCGTTCAGCTGGAGCATCTTGGAGCTCAGCCGGTCGATGATGCGAAGGGACGTCTCCCAGAAAACGTCCTTGTTGGACTCGATGATGAAGGGCTTGAGCGGGTAGGAGATCTCGTTGCCCATGTAGGAGTATGCAAGGTAGAGGCAGGTCTGGAAGGTGCCCTGCAGCTCGGCCGCGCTGCTCACGCTCTCCGTGATGGCGTCCTGGCACAGCAGGTACACAAACACCACGTTGGCTGGCGTGATGAAGCCGATGTCCTGCCAGCCCTGGATCAGAAGAGTCCGGTCGATGTTTCGGAACCAGAGGACCACGTCGCCACCGTTTAACTCTTTCAGTTTGTAACACCTGCGGCACAAGTAATCCCCCAAACAGCGAAGCAGCTCCCCGGTTGATGCCTGAATAACAATCCGTCTGGGCGACAGCAGAGATATGTTGCTGGGTTGTTTCTGAACCGTGGACAGCCTCCCGTTCTGGACCATGCTGTCGTTGTTCTGCGTGGGGACCGTGGGGACCGGGACTGGGATGGGCGCCTTTGGCTTCTTCTCCTCGGCTTGGTGCGTCTTCCTGTTGTTCTCGCTGTTGAGGTGGGCCCCCTGGATGGACGGCAGCGGGTTCGGGTTGACTTTCTTTGCGCTCTTCTTGGCCGAATTGGCCACCAGCTTCTTCCAGGACAGAGACACGAACATTGAGTGCCGCTTGAGGCTCTTGTCGTTTTTTAATCCATCTGCCGCAGCCTCAGTGTCCATTACAGATGCCTTCTTGGAGGCAGGAGATATGGAGAGGACGGTGCCCATGTTTGCGCAGGGGAGAGCTGCCGTGGTTTGGATGCTGCGGCAGAATCTTCCGCAGAGTGAGAGGTGGCGAACAGCAGTCACGACAGCGACCAAAACTCCATCTATAGACGTTTATTTACCAGCCGGCGTTGGTAGAGATAGGAGCAAATCTCCCCCGAGAAGTGAAAAAATAAAATAAAAATAGTCCAACTGATGCGTTCGTTGCGTTTCGGCTGGAAAACGCTGCGACACAGACCCGGTGCGTCTGTAAGCATCTACCAAGATTAGTCACTATGCGTAAATCCTTCACTTTAACGAAACAGCCGAGCAGGCGTTGATTGACAGCCCGGCTGGCCAATAGGAAAGCCAACCACCGGCTCACTGATTAGGGGCGTTGTTCTTCGGTATCAGCTGCCATTCATAGATTTAACAGGCCTGAGTAGGTCAAAGTGCTGTAGTCCTCACTCAGGCGGGTTAATTTGGATCACAGGTTCTAATTAAATGAGGGCTATTTTCCTCTAACCTCCTTTAAACCAACACTGGCGAATGGAATGAATAAATATGTGCGTCGCAATGAATCAGAGTATCATTAACCTCTCAAAATTGGTAATTTTTTCAGTCAATTTCTGCCATGGACCCCTGCAATTACACTAAGCCCTTTAAGAAAATATTGTTTCTGGATGGTTACAGAAACTTTACAAGTTGCTGTAGTTTGTCCTGATTTCTGCAGTTTTGCTATTTAAGATTCATATAATATTTGGTTGTGTTTCAGCTTGAATGTTGGGAACCTAGAAAACCAGACAGATGGAGTATGTGGTTCAGTAAAAGTGTGGAGTTGACTTTTAATGCGAAGATGACTAACATTCATGAGGGTCGGTATGTGTCCTGCCGTTTTCTTATTTAGTTTCTATGATGGAAAAGAATAAAGAATCATCTTTGTATTTTCCGTTTTTAAAAATACTCCTCACCATCCCCCTCAAGCAAAGATTTTTCAAAAGACACTGACAAGATGATATTATTTTTCCATTTAATCAGTAAGTAAATGAGGCTGAAAAGTGGAAGGTACAACGTCAGGCCCTGGAAGACTTTCACTGATGTCTGAATGATGATGGGAAATTGTTATGGGGACAATGACTGGTCAACCTGAAATAAAAATAGATATTCATGGACATTCAGTGTTTGGATTGGTGTAATCTTTTTTAGAAAGGTAACATATAATCATATTATTTCTACCTTCAACAAGTGACCCTATAGAGTTTGAAGATTTATTATTAACATGAACAAACTGGAATCTGTCAGACAGATAAGATTTAAACGGGCATAATGCTTTTCCCTTAATCCCTACAGTATGTTCAAGCCTTTCTAAGAGAATATTATGATCAACTGTATCAGATGTAGCACTGAGATCTAACAGGACAAGTACAGATCACGCCATGAGAATATCATTAGTGACCTTCACCAGAGCTGTTTCAGTGCTATGATGAGCTCTGAAGCCTGACTGAAACTCTTCAAATAGGTCATTATTTTGTAAATGTTTACATAGTTGATTAGCAACTACTCTTCTTCTACTCAAGAGTTTTAGACCTATATCTAATCTTCTTTTAGGAAAAGAAGATTAGATATAGATCTGTAATTTATTAAGTCATCTTGGTCAAGAGATGGTTTCTTAAGTAAAGGTTTAATAATAGCTACTTTAAAAGTGTCATGAGCTGTCCCTCTGATGTACTCATTCCTGATCCAGTCCATCCTCGTCACTCCCAAAGAAAACCTCAACTTCTTCATCTCTGCTACCTCCAGCTTTGCCTCCATTCTCTTCCTCTGTGCCACTGTCTCCAAGTCATACGACATCGCTGGTCTCACCACCGTCTTTCTCCTTTCATTCTCGCTGATACTCTTATCATACAACACACCTGACACTTTTCTCCTCCAGTTATAATCTGCTTCTACACATTACTTCATTCCTCTTCCAAACCCACCGTTACTCTGGACTGTTGACCGTAAATCTTCCACATTATTTACCTCTGCTCCATTTGGCTCCCTCTCATTCACACACAGGTATTTTTGTCTCGCTATGGCTAACCTTTACTCCTCTCTACTCCAGGGCAAACATCCATCTTTCTAGATTTTCCTCCGCCTCTTTCCTGCTCTCACTGCAGATCACAATGTCATCTGCAAACATTACAGTCCACAGAGATTCCTCTTCCAACCTTGAACTCCTCTGTCACACCTCACCACTGTCCTGAATTTCTCATACTTGTCCGACACTCCTCTAACATGCTTCTCTGCTATTGCAGATTCCACATTCAATCCCACACCTACTGTTTTGACACCCTGGCGTGTGCTTTCTCTAGATCTACAAAAAAAAAACAACATACTGCTGCTCACAGATACTCACCTCCGACGTCAATGTACTCTGTCCTACAGCTTCATTGAATGGGTCATCCACTTCTTTCCTCTGTAGTTCCTCTGTAGTTGCCACAGCTCTGCACATCTCCCATGTTTTTGAAAATTGGTACCAACACATTTCTCCTCCATGTTTCAGGCAACTTCTCAGTCTCTCAGAGCTCGTTGAACAGCCTAGTCAAAAGCTCCGCTGTTGTCTCTCCAAGATACTTCCATACCTCCGCTGGTATAGCATCCAGAGCAACTGCCTTTTCACTGTACAACAAAACAAAATTTTGGTGGCGTGCAACTGTAGTAATGATGTAAAAATAACAAAAACATAAATAACACCACCTTAGATTGAAACAACACAGAAAACATCACACATGTACATGGACTTTATGGAGTGTAGGCAGTGTTCAGGTAGAGGCTACAATTATTGCACATCATTATAGCAGATTCTGTTCATCAGGATGGGATGAAGGGTGGAGGGTTGCTCCAGCTCCAGGTTGTGAATGTGACAGCTTGAGTCTCTCTGTGTTTGTTTGTTTGTGTGTATTTAGACTCGGCATACGCACAGTCCATGTCCGGGAGCTCAGCTGCCACAATCTTCTGCCATGATTCTTTCATTTATTATGAGAGGTTTCCAGCAAATGATCAGACGGCTTCTCAAGATGAATGGGAATCCTTGATAATATATTATTTTGCCTTGAAAAGATGGACGCCAACAAGAAGGTAATCAATTTCCTACAAAGCCTGCTTGGTTGTGTGTCTGTTTGCTGTTTGTGTTTTGACTCAGTATTATGTGCACACATTCGTTTAAATCAGCCTTCACATCAAGACGTTATGCCACTGGTGGTATATGGTAGTAAACAATTTTACCACAGAATTTAAACCTGATTAGCTCAGCCACAGAGAAGATACTAAAAAGATCTGCTCTTTGACAGCCTCTTCTGACTCAGATATCCATTTGGAAGGCAGGATCGAGCTGCTGTGCCACCTCTGCTGTGGAGAACTTTCAACCATTTGTAGTTGGATTAAAAGAATTCAAACCATACTTTGCAAAGGTGAAGGTCTGACAATAATTAAAGGGAGCAGTGTGCCCAAACTGTAAACTGCTTCCTGTTTCTGACAGGCGTGTTTGATCATGATGCAGGTGTTTGATCAGAGATCAGATGGTGATCAAAAGCAACTCTTTGATCACAAATCAAACAGACAGCAAACAGGATGCAGTGCTAGAATAAATCTCACTGAATTAAAGAAGAAGCTTTCAGCTTTTGTCACTCTGCTGAACATCTCTGCAAAGGAAGTGATGAGCAGCAGGGGAATTGATCATTCACAGGCCATGGGCTCTGGTAAATCTCAACTGTACACCTATCCACAGAAAAGGCCTAAATCACACCCACACCACAGATTAGATAATGATCTTATTTATAATTGGAAAGGTTTATGAAAAACTAAGTCAGTTCCAAAATTCTGGAACCTATAGGCGGTGAAGTGCTTTCTTTAAAAAAAAAAAAAGAAAATCAGATTTAACCCTTGCTGTTACATGTTTTACACACATTCTCATGTTTTATAAAGGCATCATCATCTTTAGCTTTTGTGCTTCTTTCATCAACTGAAAAATAACACAGGAGAATAAGGAGTAAGGAGAATAAAAAAATTCTTTATGGAAACTATACATTTAGATTTGAGATTTGTGTTCCTGTCCACTCCGAATATCCGGATTTAAAATATAGAATATTTCTCATCTTCTCGCTTTATTTGCAACAAAGTGACGTTGAAATTTCTCCATCCTCTTTTGTGAGTCCTATGCTTTAAAAATACAAAATCTCTCTTATCCAACAAAGGTGTTTGTTTTTGATAGGAAATGATGCAATATTCTCTCAATAATAAACATAAAAAGAGTTTCAATTTTGAAAAATATATACATGTATTGCCAGTTTGCTTTTCTTTTTAAATAAAAGCATTTAGGTTACATTATATATTTTCATTTAAAATACATTTGTATAGGTGGTGTGAAAAAGTGGTATTCTTATGAATCACACTAAGCTTATCATACATTGGAGGTTTAATACTGGCCCACGCCTGTCAGACGATAAAGGAAAAGTAGCTGAGGTGGCCAACACGTTTCAGACATCCTTTTCAATCAACGTATATTTATAATTCGATTACAACTAAATTATAACTATATAAATTATATGAATAAAATAAAAATCACATGAATAAATATAATAAGAAAACCAAAGAGATAAAATGCAGACACACCCTTCCTGTGCCATTCATCTTACAACACTTGTTGTAAGATGAATGGCGCAGTATTAACCTCACACACTAAAAAATCCCTCTTAGTCTAAAAATTCAGCACCATACTCAAAACTTTAAATCTAATCTTATACAAGACAAATCTGCCGACATAAGGACTAAAATATGTTTATATTTAATATGTTTATATATAAAATGTTTATATTTCAGTGTATAAATTAAAGGTTATACAATGTTTTC